>NW_008688494.1:14363-61353 GCF_000695815.1 Acanthisitta chloris | reverse complement strand
CTGACTGACACCCAGCCCATCCCCAAGCAGCAATCAGTCCCTCCTGGCCAAGTCCTTCAGTTTGCATACTGAATATGATGTTCTATGGTAAGGAATATCCCTTTGGTCAGTTTGGGTCAGCTGTCCTGGCTGTGCTTCCTTGCAGCTTCTTGTCCACCGGCTCATTGGCAGAGCATGGGAAACTAAAAAGTCCTTGAATAAGCGCTACTTAGCAGCAACTCAAATATCAGTGTGTTACCAACATTGTTCCTATCCTAAATCCACTATATCTGCTAGTATGGAGATAATTAACTCTATCCCAGCAGAAACAAAGAGAGAAGAACAGATCCAGGGAATTTAAAAGCAACAGGAAGTTCAAAATAATTTTGGAAGACTGAATTGAAGCAGCAGGAGGAAGTAAGTATACATGGTAAGCACAGCAGAAAACAGTACTGAACAATGAAGCTTAAATAAAACATACAAAAATTGCGATAAAACATCTTTAAACAGATGTTCAGAAAACCTATGGGGCATGAAAAAGGAAAAAAACCCCAACAAAACAAATGCAAAACCCAAATCTTGCTCAACATAAATATATCTCTAATACAACTAAACATAGCACTTTTGTCTTTTTATTCGCTTGAGACAAGTACCCAATCTAGAACTTTATAGTTATGAATATCTTCATGAAAATTATGTCAGCTACTGCCATAAGGAAGGAAATCTTCAAGAAACTTAAAAACACCACAAAATGAATTATGATGATGATCAATGTGTGTATTAATTATTCCTCTTTTTCCAGTTCTTCTAGACCAAGAATTTTTCGGGGTGTCTTTAGAGCATCTGACTTGTGATCAGCCTTTACTATAAAGGTCTGAGGTTACAGAAACTAAGTTAGGTTCCTATTGCTCACATCAACAACATTATTGAAAGGTTTGAATCTTTAGACATATTTGAAAGTTGTTCTATATTTTGATTAATTCTAAAGTTCATTAAAAAAATGATTACTGAAGAGAGGGTAATACAATTTCTCCTCAGATGTGGAAGAATGTAGTATTTTTACATTGGAAAGTTCTTTATAAAAGTGGTATAAAAAGTGAGCCAGAGAGCATCTCCTGAGATAGAGATGAATTTAAAACCTTTACAAGGAAAAAAGCAGAGAATATAACTGAGAAGCTATTGCCCATTTTTGTTCCATCATGTGTGTGAAGGAGTGGAAGGAAATTTTTGATATTAGCATTCATATGGTCTACTTACTCTTTATTCAAAATATGAGACACATTATTTCCCCCACTTCAAGGGGATTTGTGCTGGAAACAGTGTTGACAACACAGGAATGTTTTTGTTATTGCTGAGCAGTGCTTATATGGTGTCAAGGCCTTTTCTGCCTCTCACCCCATCCTACCTGCAAGAAGGCTGGGAGTGCAAAAGAAATTGGGAAGGGGCACAGCATCATGGCCAGCATGTAAAGCTGGGGGAAGGAGAAGAAAGGGATGGGGTGGAGCATTCATATTGATGACATTCATCTTCCAAAGTAATCACTAAACAAAGAAACATAGATTTATGGCATCAGCAAGGTTGGAAGAGATCTCTAATAGAAAGGGACCTGGGAGTTTGGACAGATAGAAAGCTGAACATGAGCCAGCAGTGTGCTCAGGTGGCCAAGAAGGCCAATGGCATCCTGGCCTGGATCAGGAACAGTGTGGTCAGCAGGACCAGGGAGGTGATTCTGTCCCTGTACTTGGCACTGGTGAGGCCACACCTTGAATACTGTGTACAATTCTGGGCCCCTCAATTCAGGAAGGATATGGAGGTGCTGGTGTGGGTCCAGAGAAGAACTATGAGGCTGGTGAAGGGACTCGAGCACAAGTGCTATGAGGAGAGGCTGAGGGAGTTGGGGTTGTTTAGCCTGGAGAAGAGGAGGCTCAGGGGTGACCTTAGTGCCCTACAACTCCCTGAAAGGAGGTTGCAGTCAGATGGGGGTCTGTCTCTTCTCTCAGGCAACTAGCAGTAGGACAGGAGGGCACAGATTCAAGCTCTGCCAGGGGAGGTTTAGTTGGATATTAGGAAGAGATTTTTTACGGAGTAATCAGGCATTGGAATGGGCTGCCCAGGGAGGTGGTGGATTCACCATCCCTGGAGGTTTTCAAGACGTGACAAGATAAGGCATTTAGTGCTATGGTCTAGCAACCATGGCAGGGTTGAACTCAATGATCTTTGAGGTCTTTTCCAACCCGGTTGATTCTATGATTCTACATCATTGAGTCCAACAATTAGCCTGACACTCTGCTACACCCCGTAAACCCTAAACCATATCCTGCATTGTCAGATTCAGAAGCCTCTTAAACATTTGCAGGGATGGTGACTCCACCACCTCCTTGGTCAATCTCTTCCAGTGCCTGACCACCCTAAGAGTGAAACATTTTCCTAAAATCTAATCTGAATCTCAATGGATGGAGCTCTGCTTTCCTGGAGGTGGTTGAACATCTACCTGCAGATGGGAAGCTGTGAATGAATTCTTTGTATTGCTTTGCTTTGCTTTGTTTTGCCCTTATCTCAACCCATGAGTTTTCTCACTATTAGTCTTCTGTTTCTCTCCTCTATGCTGCTGTGCAGATAGTGAGTGAGCGGCTGCATAAAGCTTAGTTGTCAGTTGGGGTACTAATTTTGACAGTGCATCTGATAAACTCAATTTACTCAATAAAGTCACTGAAAAAACCCCCCACTATTACAAAGACATATTTCAATAAAGTATGGTATGACATAAATGTCTTTATAAAATTGTCTTTTAACTAGACATGTATGTTACTCGTTTGATAACCAGCAGACTATCTGTACCACCACAAAACCTGAATAGATTATTTGCTTGCAGTGGACTTTGAAAGACGTGAAAATAAAGATATTGAGGCATGTACAAATAGTCGTTCTTTCAGAGTTTGCATTTAAATAACCCCAAATTCATGAGCACATGAATTGTGAAATTTGACCTCAGGAATGGAAATAAATTGAGCATTCTTTTGACTACAATGCCTTGTCCAAGATGCCTGAGTACAAATACAGCATACCTACCATATTATGTTCTTTACAAGTAGTTTGAATTCAAGGAATTGTCATGTTCAAATCAGTTGTTCTTTTCTTTTTCAATGTAAACATATACTTGTATCTGAAGATAGCTCAATAATTTAACCATTTTTAATATTTACTTTTCATTTTTCTTTATACTGAATATAAGAATTTATGAAACTTTCTAAAAAGTCAAAGTTATTTAATCATGTTCTTCATAAAGGCACATAAATATTTCAAGTAAAGCCCTACTTAACCTGAACAGTACTTATTCTAGTGAAGCAAAATCAAAGTCAAATTATGACTAATTTCTGATTTGTTGGATACAGTTGTTCAGATAAAGTATTGAGTTTAATGAGCAAAAAAAAGGCATAATTATTCCTTCAAGTGACAAAATTTTAATTTAGCCTTCTTAAAGCTGTTTTATCTGAGAAACCATTTTCCTCATAATGTTATATTTTCTGATTAAGTCTCTCACTTTTATATTAAAGAGGATATAAATTGATTATCTTTGCACTTAACAGTGAAACAAAGTTTATGGCTATGTAGTATGTTGACTCTGGCAAACCCACTCAGTTGTCCACTTGCTTTCCTCTCCTGTGGGATATGAAGAAACCAGAAGGCAGGTGAGAAGCTTTGAGGATTTAAATATTCAACAAAGAGGAAAAAAAGCTCTGCATTCAATTCACTGGTTCCCATCAGCATGCAGATGTCCAGCCACTTCCAGGAAAGCATGAATAATGGTTACTTAGGAAGTCAAACATGATAAACATGAATGTTCCCCTCCTCCTTTTCTTGTGCTTTTATTGCTGAGCACATCATATGTTAGGTCCATTCCAGCTGTGTCCGTTCCCAGCTTCTCGTGTTCTCTCACTAAGGGGTCAGAGTGGAAGCAGGGTGAGCAAAAGAGAGAGCCTTGATGCTGTGCAACCACTGTTTGGTAATAGTCAAAACACTGTGTTATCAGTATTGATTTGGGCACAAATGCATTTTTCTTGTGCTTTTATTGCTGAGCACATCATATGTTAGGTCCATTCCAGCTGTGTCCGTTCCCAGCTTCTCGTGTTCTCTCACTAAGGGGTCAGAGTGGAAGCAGGGTGAGCAAAAGAGAGAGCCTTGATGCTGTGCAACCACTGTTTGGTAATAGTCAAAACACTGTGTTATCAGTATTGATTTGGGCACAAATGCATGCTGCTATGAAACACTGTGTTATCAGTATTGATTTGGACACAAATGCATGCTGCTATGAAGAACATTAACTCCATCCCAGTCAGACTCATCACAGATAAGTTGGACTTCTCATTTCTTTCAAGCATGATGCACTTCAAAAGCCATGAACTGTCAATCATCACTACTAATATTGTCACACAAGGTTGTCAAACTTGCGATTCCGATGGAACTAAGTATTGCATAAGTGTATATGGAATAAGAACACTCAACACTATGTCTACAGAGTAACTGAGTAACCTGTCTAACAAGGTAGTACTAAATCAGTAATTCATATTTTCAGTGTCTTTTCAGCATTCTATTAACTGATCCTCACAATAACAGTATCATAAAAAATATGAGGTCCAGGCTGAATGAAGAATGAGCTTCTGTGTGCAGTTCACGCTGTGATAATATTTTTAATTACTAAAGCCTATAGCAGAATCTCTGAAGGAAACAAACAAACAAACAAGCAAACAACAGTGGTCTTGCTGTGGATTTATATTACCCTCTACAAAATAATATAAATATGAATTTCCTAATAACAGTTTTAAAGCAAATCTCAGAATAGCACAGTCCAGGAATATTTCTGTGAGGCTGAGAGATATTTTATATAGATGAAAAGAACAGAGAATGAAAAAGAGTTTGGGAGAGGAGAAATTGTGATGAATATGTCTGTATCATAGTACATAAATAGAAGGTTGTTGGACAGATAGAAATAGTCCTTAATCATCAATAACTTTTAGAGATTTTTGCAAGTGACATTTACTGCTTTATATGGAAGTTCTTTAATTGTCCAATATTACCTGAAGCCAAATAACCCTGAGTTAACTCAGTTAAAATAGAAGAAATGCAATCCAAATCACTAAGAAAATGGAAGTTTTACTCTAAGAAAGAAACATGAGAGAGCACAGAGTGATATCATGCTTATAGAATTAGTGAAGGTCAATATCACAGTAAGCCTAGAAATGGATATAATATTTGATTTACAGTTTTGGAAAAGAGAGGAGTTGCAGAGAGATGTTGACTTTTCAACCTCACAAAAGCAAGTGTCAGAATAGCGATGAGGACATAGATTACCTAATTTACAGCATTCTGCTGTAGCCATTAAGCTGTTAAATGGCATTATTTCAACTAATGGAAAACCATTAACTTTCTGGAGTGTCATTTAATGTTAGAAGAGCTGATCACTGAAGAACAATTGAGTTTCTACAGCATATTTTTTATGACTCTTAATTAGGGATATGTCCTCAAATAAACTCATAAAATCTGTGTCTCCTGCTTAAAGTTCCTTAGGTCATAGGCTCTTAAAGTGCTAATAAATCTCTGCTGGTTGACATCACCTCCTGACTTTTCAAGTGAAATTTTCCTTCCAAGTTATTATATTGCCTTCTTTGTTTCCGCATTAGGGGGCATCTTGTTAATTTATATATTAACACTGTAAATCCATTGACCTTCACATTGCTAAAGTTTATAGTTTTCAGTGATCATCTATGCTACAAAATTAACTTTCAAATACCTATTTGAATATTGGTATGTAGGCTAATATAGACAAAAGTAGTTAACAAATAATACAAAACATTTGCTGTTTAACTGAACTTAAAATTACTGTGCATCTCTTCAATTTCAAAAAATCACATATTTTAAGTATTACTTTAGGGAAATCTTAGGGAAGATTTGCTTCTTCGTCCCCTTCTGACGTCCCTTTCCATTCATGTTATTCCAATGAAGAAACCACTAACCTCATGAGGAATTTTTTGCATTCACTTCAGTTGTCCAAGATCTAAATCAAGTTTAAATTTAAGAATTTAGTGACTTATAATTATTAGTAAGATTAATGTTTGATAATCATAACCTTTATTTCATCCTACTTTTTTTTCTTTTTAAAATATCTGTTTTATATCTCCACTGTTTGCATATGTACTTTTAGGTCATGGTTCATCTAATGTGGATAGACATGAGATGAATCACTGAAGGGAGTCTGGGCCATCCCAAATTTACGCATTTCCACGTAAACATCTGTATTTGGTTATATAAATCTCATCCATATGGCATGCTTAGTTTTATTTCATTTTCCATTGGGATCATTTTAGATTACAGTAGCTGTTTAAAGAGTTGAAATATATTGGCTTAATGGGCACTTCAGGGAAAATACTGGAAGTAGATAAATGTGTTAGACAGCTGGAGTTTAAGCATAGATAAGGAAAGGCCTAAGCTAGAGAGCAGAGAGGGTTAGAAAATGGAGGGAGGGAAAGTGGAACAAGAAATGCAAAACACTGTCATACTGAACAACATACCGTGTTTTCAGATTTGTTGGACTGAATGACAAGGCCAGGCCTGCAGAAAGATTAGCTCTTCTGGGACAGGAAAATCCTGGAATACACGTGTTATAGATGTTGTCATATGTAGTGATTCGATTATGTAGTCAACACATGTTTAGGTTACTGACTTCTTCCAAAAATCAGACATTAAATGCTATTAATTTAATTGATAGAGTTCTGGATTAAGACATATTTACAGAGACAAGGTGGTAACAAGCTAGTAACTTCACCATGTGCATAGAAGTTTAAGACTGAACCACGTCAGTATTCAGCAGATAGGCATAATTATGCTGCTGAGACAAAATTTTGGGGAATAGAAAGCCTTAAACAATACTCAACAATATCAACTAAGTGAATGATATAAATTCCCTCAGAACAAGCACTGTGAGCATGCTGGTCATCTTCAATACCATTTAAAGTTTATTGTCATCCCCTAGACCCAGAAATTACTTCACTGTTTTGCCCCAATTTGCTATTTGCTTTCAATTCCATCTAGTAAGTATTGAATGTGCCTACCTTCTCAAGAAGTGTGTCTAATCCATCTTGCTGCCTTTATAAGTTGTCTTTTGCATAAGGCTTCAGGAAAAAAAGACATGTTTTGTATCCGTAGCCATAGCCAAATAAAATCTTAATAGGTGGCAATAGGTTCTCACTGCAAACACACAGTTCTGACACACTCATCCCATAGGCACCCCACATTCACAGGTGCTCACTAAATGCCATCATGGATCCTGCATGCCTGCCTACTTCTCCTCAAATCTGGGCCCCCTACTTGCTGACTGGTCCAGCTTGGGATTTGTCAGTGAATATGCAATCACACCTGGCCTGAGGAAGGCACAGGCACTCACTTCCATCACCTGACACCAGGCACATGGGCGATGACTTGGTGTCCCTCTGCAGCCATTGTTGCTAAGCCCATCACTTACCTCACTCACCCCAGTCCCCACAGTAGCTGGTTCTCCTGGTTTCCATTGGGATAGAGTTAGTTTTCTCTGTACCAGCATTATACCAGCTTAGTAGCTGGACTAAGAAGAAAATTGACTCTCTCACAGCCAAAACCAGGACACTGCTTTTGGGAGCACACAGTGTTCCTGCACCAGCGGCTGAACTCCAAGAACTCCACTGGATCCAGTAGCTGACACCCTGGGCCAGGGGCCCAGTCTGACTGAAGTACCTGACACCCAGTCCACTCATGCTAGTCCCCACAATATCCAGCACCAAGCCCTTGCAGCACTCACACACATGGGATAGATAGTAAGATTATGCAGACACAGGGTTAAGAAAAGATTTAATATGAAAATATGAAAAGACAGGACAGGCTGTGGTGACCAGGTGCAGGGCTTAGATATGTGTACTGACCAGCTCTGATTAACACACCATCAACCCTAATTTATATCCTTTTCTGTCTATTCTTCCTTTGTTCCTCCCTGCTTCCCCTTCCCCTACACATTGCACAGTCATACCAGTCACTCCAAATCCTCAACCCCCAGGTTTGCATCTTTAAGGAGTTGCAAAGTGTCTGTTTGCCTTCAGTTTCTTGATACTTCATCAACTGGTGCGTCTGACTCATTGTTTCTATGTCTGTCTTTATAAATGTTAACTGGACAGATTTTATGACCATCTGGTTTCTCTCTCCATTTCTTTCCACTCAAGTGAAAAAAAACCCCAACATTTTCACACCCCACATACTCTTCAGGTCAATGACAAAGTATGTTCTTATTATGACCTTTCTTATCATTTCTTGATCAGGTCTGCCTTCACATGATCTGATTTATGACTCCTTTGACCAGATACCCTTAGAGGAGCAGCCACTCACCTTCTACACACCCTTAGAGACTGATTTGGTTTAAGATATTTTACACAGCATAAGATAAATTGCTCTTTAATCACATTTATTTTTTGAGAGGGTTATATGAAGCAATAATTGAGTGCTCTGAAGACAGTAATGGATGTGGAGTGTGCTGCAGATCTTCCTCCGACTGGTAGGATCAATGATATAAGGAGTTCCTGTGTCCTGTTACAGAGCAATCCTGGTGCTAAGTGCATCAATAAAAGAGAGTTGAAGAGCCAGTTCAAGCACTGGGCCCTATACTACTAGCTCACATGCTGCCTCTGTTCTACACTGCTCCAAATCTCTCTCTCAAACAAATTTATTACAGACAGGGATAGCTGTAAATAGAGTGATTATGAGCCAGTCTGTTCTACTTGATCTTGGAGACAGGCATCAGTCTTTGTGTCTCTTTCATTTAGTGCAAGCTTTGTAATTACTATGCCCAGGTAAATGTTTTTTTTCTGGGCTAAAATCATTTGTGGACTGTGAAATGTGTGTGAAGAAGGTCAGTGCAGTTGCCTACTGAAAGTGATTCTAAAAATGATAGTGTAGAACTAAAAGAGAGAGGGTTTGCCTTTCAATATGGCAAGGGCAGGATAACAGCAATACTGCAGAATAAGGAATATCCCAGAATGTCAAAATTGCTCTTGAAATAGTTATGTTAAGACTCAGAGGTCTGCAACTGAGGGGTTTTGTAAGGAAAGAAATAAGACATAAGACTGTAAATTGTGTGTTTTTCAAGAAAATCTGAGCTTGATCTTATTGACAGAAGAGATGTCAGATATCTTCCTCCAATTTCCATACCTTGCTCTTACAATGATGATATTTAATGAATCCATTTTAATTAATTTAATCTGAACAGCATTCCCAGTATCTCATATTAATGATGTGAAATATTGAGCTGTCTGCCTGTTGGAGAATTGACCCTGGAAAAAATTATTGTGGTATGTTGACTGAAATACAGATCATCTACTGATCACCATAATATTATAAGGCTTTCCTACAGTTACTGAATTTTCCAGGTTTGTAGCTCTACATTATAGGAGACACTCCTTTTAATCTGTACTGTGATCAATTATATCATAGGCTTTATATTATTTCTGAGTGATGAGATGCAGGGAACAAATAAATGTCTTAGGACTTTAAGTCAAATGAAGGTGCACCAGGTATGATTGCTGAATAATTCGTGGACCATTGGGTGCAAATTTGGTGTGAAAGATAAAGCACATCATTTTACTTAATTTATGATCTTCACATAGTAAATTATTATCTCAGATTTTATTATACTCAATTGTATTAATGGACAAATAGGCACCTTTTGGATACAATTAGTTTGAGGTTTTTTTAGAAAACCATCAAAATTAGATAAATTTCTGATTAGAATTTGTGTTCCTTGAATAAAAGGGGACACTGGGGTGACTGGCTTATGTGTAAAGAAGTGAAGTTCCTTTTTGATTATAAAGGTATGAAAACCAATGCAAAGAACATGGAGGAAAATTGAACACCAAAACCCACAAACAAAACCTAACACATAAGAAGATGCTTCTTGAGAATTTATATTTGTAGAAAAAGTTGGTCTTTGTTCAACTTGTCCATCTCCTCAATAATATCATAAATCTTTATTGTATTTCTATGAGTTACAGTGGTTTTGATGAGTTCAAATAAAATAGCTGCTTCATCTTCAATATTTTTTAACTGCCTTTGCATTCTTCAGAATTGTTTTGTTTTCTTTATAACATGAGATGATCAGAAAGTATGGGCACACCAAAGCCTCATAAAGAGGCAGAAATATTCTCTCTGTTTTGTTATTAATATATTATATAAATCCATAAATAAGAATGGTTTAATTTTATTCATAGTCTTAATATCTCATTGGAGAGGAAGGAGTTCATCTGAATTGCTGTTCAGGATACACTGAAAAGAAGAGCTGAATTTAAACAGTATAAATAGTCCTCTATTCCTGTAATAAGAAATGACAGTGTGTTGTTACAATGTAATCCAGTATATATTGCATAGATTATACTAGATAAAAATTAAATTAAGTGCTCAGTCTAATTATTTAAGGCATCAGTAAAATATTATTGCATTAAAAATTCACAAGAAGTAGTGGCTTAGTTTGCCTGACTGAAAGCAATTATGCTTATGGAAACATCTGATTATTTATAGTTCATAATGATAAATGATACCTTATTACAAAATTTTCCAAATGTTGGGTTTTTTTGTAGTTGGTGTATCCAAGTTTTAAATTAAACAATTTCTCATTATGCTTGTAACATCATTAAAACACTGAAACATGTTGCTTTCCTAGCAACAGACTTCAAAAAATTTAAAACAATGGTCACAGACATTCAGGAAAGAATCAGCAAAGCAATTATTTCTTTAAGATTTCCATGTGACACAATAAAAATTAATAAGATAAAGAAAAGATCACATGAATAATGTATTTTTTTATGTGTAGATATCAATAGTTTCTCAGTGAAGGAACAGTGGCTCACATTTATTCCATTGAATTTTTAACATTTATCTAGAATGCCTAAGTCACCTGGGAATTTACCCTAAGCTCCCCTTTCACTGATGGTAAAGTGAGAGCCTTTCCAAAAAGTAAATAAAGCAGCTGAATATACTAGTAGTCCACTCAAATGCCTGTCTTTTTCTGGTGAATATGAAAAAAAAAAAAAAAGACCAAGAACCAGTGATCTGAGATCAAGTATTTATTAGATTTAGGGAAGACTTCGTATAAATATTTTAACAGATCTGTTTTGTGAAGTATGTAGCCCAAAACTGTGTAAGTTCATACCTGCATTGCATGGATAGTCAGATGTCAAGTTCAAGATGGTAAAGATGTATCCAGAAACTGAACTACACTAGTAAATGCGATAGAATTGATCGTAACCTGTTTTCCATTGTTGCTGACAAATAATCATAGAATCATAGAATGTTTTGGGTTGGAAGGGACCTTAAAAGCAATCTAGTCCAACCACTCTGCCATGGTCAAGGACATCTGTGACTACAAGGGAGCCAGAGAGGTACTCTTTGTTAGGAACTATAATGATAATACAAGGGGAAATGGATTCAAACTGAAGGAGGGAAAGTCTAGGCTGGATGCGAGAAAAAAGTTTTTTTACTATAAGGGTGGTGGGACACTGGAACAGGTTACCCAGGGATGTGGTAGCTGCCCTGACCCTAGTGGTGTTCAAGGCCAGGCTGGATGAGGCCTTGAGCAATCTAATCTAGTGAGGAGGTGTCCCTGCCCATGGCAGGGGTGGTTGGGACTAGATGATGTGTAAGGTCAATTCCAACCCTTAAATTCTATGATTCCATGATTCTATGATCTTCCACTAGAAAAGCTTGCTCCAAGTGCCGTAGAGCCTGACCTCAAACACTTCCAGGGATGGAGCATCCACAACTTCTCTGGGCAGTCTGTTCCATTGCCAAATTTCTTCCAAATATCTAATCTTAATTTGCCCTTTTTGAGTCTGAAGCCATTCTGTCTTGTCCTATCAGTAAATGTCCTCATTAAAGGTATTTCTCCAGCTTTTCTGTAAGCACCCACTATCAACTGGAAGGTGCTATAAGGTCTCCCCAGAGCATTCCCTTCTCCAGGCTAAACAACCCCACCTCTCTCAGCCTGTCTTCATAGGAGAAGACTTTCAGCCCTCTGCTTATGTGATAGAGCTTGTGCTCATACCTTTGAATTTTCTTCTCCTCCAAAAGAGCATGGCTTTTTTTAACATTTAGTGCTGTGATCTGCCCTTTGTCCCTGCTTTCTGTGAGCAGTGCTCAGGCATTGGACAGGGGAAAGTTCTGTCAGAAGTAAAAGAAAAGCTGGCAACCATGTGAATAGTGAAACTGCATGGATGACTGCTAGAAAGTGCCTGAGTTCACATCCTCATCCTGTTTTACTTACAAGTACAGAAGTAGTCTAAGATTAAAATGTTAGTACAAAGCTCCATAGTCTATGTAGTAAAATTTAGAGGACCACACATGAACGAGTTATCTAATCTTGCATTAGTGGTCTCAGTGGAGCCTAGGGAGCTGATCAGAGCTGTGTATATTAGGGCAAACTGAACAACTCCCTAGGCTGCAGTGGTAATACTTACTTGGTCTCCACTGACTGCCGTTGGAATTTAGATGCCTCTAATACATCAGTGTGCCTAATTCTGTGTCTCCAAAGTTGGTTAATCTGCTTTAGGAACTAAACAGAGGGCCAGATCCAGGCCAATTAGAATGGACTGGCTTGCATTTTTTCCAGTTGGACTAAGCCAGTTAGACAGTGCTTGATACATCTATGTTACATACTACTCAGTTCAAGTATTATTTTTCTGTGTAATGATACAGAGTCCTTATATTATTATTGTTTACAGTAAGTTAAAAGAGTCTAAAATAATGTGTGTACAATGTTGCAAAATGCCAAGAAGTTGTTTTCATACTAACACTGCTGATTTGTACAACAAAGAAACAGTACATAGTGTTTGGGAGTCTGCTGGGATAATTTTGGGATATATCCTAGATAATGAGAATAAAACTTGTTCCGGTGCATTTAAATGCAAAAAAATGGCCCCCAAAACAAATAATACTTCCAATTCTGCCCCCAGTTGCCAGTCGCAGGAGCCAGATGGCAAATTTCCAAACAGGCTAACTGGAATTCATGCAGTGAAAATAATCAGATGTATCAAATGAAATAGGGAGTGAGATAGATGGCAAGTGTAAACACACACTGATCTTCAGTTATGAGCCCAAAGCTACTTACATAGAATGACTCTGGAACAAAATGTCTGCTCACAATACTTACATATTATGAACAAAATACATATGTATATGTAAAAAGAATTGCAAATACTTGATTTTCAAATAAGGAATTCCATACAGATATCTTTCTGTTCTTCATTTCTATGAAGGCAAGAAATATGGCAAGGGATATGCAAATTAAAGGATTTGGAGTTACTTGTTTCAGTGTCCAAATGGAATAATTTAGTATTTTATTAGCAGAGATATGTAAAACATGAGCTTTGCTTTCATTTTCTCCATATGTAAGCAAAATGAAAACACAAGTGACAATGGAATGGTTCATGGTGACACCTTTAGCTTTTTTTTTTCCTATTTTTCTGTCACAACTTGTCTACAACTGCTTATTAATATAACAGAAGGCCCATAAGGGATTCAGAGATTCTGATCCCTAGTTTTTCTGAAATTAATTTCCATTTAGTGCAGTGTAATTATGTCAAATGTTTTTGACATCATACTGAAAATGTTTTGAATCAAATTGCATTTTACGATGCTGGAAAATTATTCATGATACTGTTATGAAAAGAAGCTTTTAGGTGCCAGTGCTGTAATTTGATTTCTTTATTCTTCCATGTCTGAAGATGAAAATTTTGTCCTGAATTTATGTTACCAATAAGCTTTTAAAGAAAGAATGCATTTTGGTGTCAGTAAGTTATAATTTCAATAATTCATATGGAGATATGTGTGTATTACCTGTTCCTAAACCCCAAAATGCTCCCAGAAAGGACCTCACAGTCTTTAATTTTTCTCAAGAATTACAGAAATATATTTCCTTATCACTAGTTATTGAGGTCTACAGGGTAGATTTAGATTAGATATAAGGAAGAAATCCTTTCCTGAGAACATGGTGAGACACATGAACAGGGTGCTCAGAGAAGTTGTGGATGTCCTATCCCCATAAATATTCAAGACCAGCCTGAAGTGGGCTTTCAGCAACATGATCTAGTGAAATGTGCCCCTGACAATGGCAGGGGGTTGGAACTAGGTGCTTTTTAAGGTACCTTCCAACCTAAAGCATTCTGTGGTTCTAAGATCCTTATTGACTTCAATCTATATTTCAGAAAGAATGCGTCTCCCATACTGAAGTTCCTGCATAGGGATATCCAAAAAATAAAGAAAAAGAAATTCTGCAATATATTAATTGACTCTAGATCACAGAATTATGGGATTATTGGACTTGAAGATCATCTGGTCTAAGTCCCCCTGCTAAACCAGACTCACATAGAGCAGGCTGCACATCACAGTTGGTGAGAGTGGTGTTTTTTAGAAGGTAGGAAGAATAGAACACAAAAGGTGTGGAGGAAAGAGGAAGTCAGGCCCATTTCAGTGTTGTCTGTTATGGAAGAGCTTTCAAGCCTGACCATCTCCCTTGGCACCAAAACACTGCCAAGAGCTACATGTGCTATATCAGAAACAGTGCATTGTGTGATCACAGCTAGTGTAGAATATGAGCATTGGAAATGCAAAATTCTGCATGTAGCCGTATAAAGTAGTGATAATGTTGCAGAATTACTTGAGGCTTTGCTGTAAAAATTGAAGCTGTTCTGGTTGAAGAGTATTCTGAAAACACACCCTCTTCCAAAACACACAGAGGCTGTAATACTTGATGCATGTAGGTGAATCTAGATACATATGACTTCATATATACATATGACTTCGTATATACATATGCATGTTTGCACTGCATGTGGCTACCAATTTTATGAGATTCCACTCATCCCTTCCCAAGCCACTATTCAAGTACTACTGCAACAAATCACTTAATATGACAATTTATTTCTACTTTTTGAATACTTGCATAAACATAGTAGAATGTAGCTAGACTAACTCCATAGTTTATTTTTATAAAATTTATAACAGTGCATCCAAAGAAGTTTGAAATCAAAAGTATACTATTTGTACTCAGACAAAAGAGCCATTCCTTACAATAAAAAACCATGAAAAGCTTTTAAAATAAATTATTTTTGTTATTCAAATTAAATACTTTATATTTTTAATTTGAGAATGTCTTTATGTGAGATAGATAATTGCTAATAATATTTCAGTGCTTTTCAGCATTAACAAAGTTATTTTTGCCATTTAAAACAAGAATTCCTCATTCTACAATTTTTTTAATAGATACTAAGTACATTGGATTTATGTATGTGTAACTCCACTGAACTCAGTACACCTGCCTATGTAGTCAAAGAGAAGGATGTATATATATGTGACTTTTTGGCACTCACAGATTTAAGAAATCTCATATATGAAATCCCATTCTTCATAATTTATAACCTTATAAGCTTAGAATTTAAAAATTTCTCCTCCTATATATGGATGTTGAACAGTTATGCTGAATTAAAATATTCGAATTTAAAATTTTACACTCTTTACACTCTTTAGTCATGATATCTACAAGATCAAATCTTTCCTGTATAAGAAGAAAAAGTACCATATGACTAACTTCACCTATTGGAAGACTAACTCATAGGTTTGACATTTTATAATGTTACATATTATAAATAAATTGCATATATGATTATAATTTGTCTTTCTCAATATTTCTAAGTGACTTTTGTCTTTTTTTTTATATAAATTTAATCTGTTCTAATGAGACACGTCCCAAAGATCAATATATAAAGGTCTCAAAAATACTCAAAGAATGTATTGGACAATTTTCTTGAAAGGCTAAAAGGTGTGATTAAAAGCAATTTGAAAATACATATTATTTTCTCCAGTGAGATGACTGACAGGCCCCATGGAATCCTCATTAAATTTAACAGCATGGGTGACCTTTAGAAATTCACATATTGAGACACGTCCCAAAGATCAATATATAAAGGTCTCAAAAATACTCAAAGAATGTATTGGACAATTTTCTTGAAAGGCTAAAAGGTGTGATTAAAAGCAATTTGAAAATACATATTATTTTCTCCAGTGAGATGACTGACAGGCCCCATGGAATCCTCATTAAATTTAACAGCATGGGTGACCTTTAGAAATTCACATATTTCTATTAGATTGTACTGAACTTCTGCTTCTCTGTCAAAATTTACTTATTGATTTCTAAGACCAAGATAGCAATTTTTTCCTAAAGTTGTGACAGCAGTTCAACCAAACTTTTCTAGAGCTTAGCTGTCAAGATCACTTTATGCAGATGTTGTGAATTTTGAATGCATGTGTTAGATTAATGTGAAGTACTCAGTCCAAATAACCCCTTTTTTGGGGTCTGAATGCATAGCTTTCATAAGTCATTTGGGCATGTGAAGTAAACTACATTTGTCTTTTTGAATAGCCCAACAGCCACCATAAAGAATAGGGACACATATTCACTTTTATCACATCATTATATTAAATTTCACATTTATATAACTAGTGTCTTTCATAAGTATCATAAAGAATTGCTACCTTTCTGCCTGCAAAATCATGTGAAATATTTCTTTTGATGCAATATTTCAGAAATACAAGTCATCCCCTTCATCTCTAAAGCTGGTGGGGTTTGGAGGTTTTTTTTGCCTTGTTTTGTTTTGTTTTGTTTTGTTTGTTTGTTTGGATGGATGGATGGACTTACCTGACTGAATGAAATAATACTAATAACAGCAGATATACTTCCAATTGGCTGCTGTCGGAAGAGAGAAAAATTATTCCATTATGCACTAAATAAGATTACAAAACCAAAACAGAATGATGATCTAACATAAGAAATTGCAAGAAATGTAGAAACTAAGAATCAGATCTCATAAACATCAAAGACTATTTTCTAGCATTATCTTCTAGGGTGATAGTACAGAAAAAAATCAAATTTGCAGAGACAGAACACATTTAAGATGATGAAATACTTATAGAAACTACAAAGTTTCTAGTGTTTAACAACTGCATTTAAACATTGTTGTTGTTGCTGTTGTTGTTGCTAGCTGTTGTTGTTTCATTATTATTATTATCGTTATAAGTATTATTTCAAAGAGTATTATTTTTAGATGAGTACAGTGTAAGTACAGAATGGCTTGGAAATATGTGTGCACCTTTCATTACACAGCTGCCAGAGATTTTAAGGTGACATGGAGGCATCTGAGAATAAATATCGTATTTGGTGTCCATAGTGTTTTCCATTTCTCTTAAATGATAGTGAGAATAAATGACATGAGAATAAATGACATGAGAATAGAACACATATCTAAAAAAAAGAAGTAAAAAAAAAATCAAAATGCTAATAGTAAAGTGATATTAGAGATAAAATGTACTTCTACCATTTTAGTCATTCAGATAAAGTTACCAGATCTGTGGGTATTCATCACAGTATGAACAACGGGATAGATCAGTGAGTAGATACAGTGACCACTCGATCACTGACTTGAAACCAATGGAGATGTTAGATAAGATCTTGAAAGTGGATATTCTGTGTTTGTTTCCATGATTAAAGCTGAGATGACAAAACCTCCACGATTCAGAAAAACTGATGTGTTATATTGCTTTTTACATGCTAAATGCCCTTGATTCTCTCCTTTTCCCCTCTGTGCATAGTGCATTCAAGTGTCATCAGTATGGAGAAAGGAGACCATCAACTCTGTAAACAGAACACCAGATACATCAGGGATGCAAAATGGAATTCCTGACAAATAGATGGTAGATTAAATCACCCTCACCATCTTGGCAATATTTCCTATCTATTCTTGGAAAGCAGAGATTTATAATTTCTATGGTTAGATAGACAGTCTACTAGGAGTTCTAGTTGCCTTGCAGAAATTCACCTCAGGGCCAAAATGCAATTCTTAAATGTATCTGATCAGAACTTGGCCACATATTGTTTTCTAGGCACAGTTAGTCACTCTGCCATTGGTAAATGCAGCCAAGTAGATTAAAAATCCAACCAAAAACACATAAGCAAAATATGCAATTAAAAAAAAAAAAGCCAAAAATGAGTTTAGAATTATTAGCTGGTTTGTTCTTGTTTTGTGCACTGAAGTAACGAAATTCTACATAAAATGGGGGCTGTTCAACTTGGAAAACATATATGCTGCTTAAAGCTCAGCTGGATTCAAAGTAAATGCAGCAATCCAATAAAAAGTCACTTTGACAGCCAGCTAAAAATCTTTAATTAAATGGGGAAAATTAAAAAAATCCCAAACAAACAAAAAACCCAAACTGTTAAGGATTACTGTTATTACATTCTTACAGAATTATGGAGCTACAATTAAAGAATTGCTTTTTTTGAGCAAAAAAATATAATGTAGTTCTAAAGAAATAGTCTGATTGCTTCAAATATACACCTGCTTTCAGGGAAATATTGGAACGGTTTTTAAAATTACAGCTTTTAATTTTTAAGGTTGTTTATTTCCATGTTTTGCTTTGTGTATTTCATGTCATTATGTACCAGTTCATAGTATTCTTTTTGTGACAGCTAATGAATTATCATAACTGGGCTATTTACTAATAATTTAATATTATTTATTTGCATTTGATTTTAAAAATTCCTAATTAAAGTGCCAAATTATTACTGTTATATAGGTTTTATTTTTCAATTCTGACTTACCTTTGTTTATGTTGAAATGATGCAATTACTGCACCCTTTCTTTGAAATATTTATAGACAGATCTACTTCAGGGCTTTCAAAAGTGGAGGACTAGAAATATGGAAATATGAGGGATGAAGTTGCACTATAGATTGAGACACCTACACTTAGGTGCATGTATTTTAGTGTTTAATCTGGAGGTTATAAAGATATAAAAAATTTTAAGCAACCTATTGTAATGTTTAATTATTTGGTTCACTATTTGTTCTCTATATTAATTTAACAAATTAGAGGGCTTTATGGATTTAGGAACTCTCAGTCTAATATTACTTTCACATTTCTCAGTCAAAGCTTTGTTAGTGTCAGCAGGTAATCATAAAAATATTTCATCATATTGTTCAGCATTTCAGTGTCTACAACTTTGAAGAAGTAGGCTGGGTTTAATAGTAGTATTGACTATTGTACTGAAAAAAATGTATAGTTTGGTCCTTGAATTTGCAGTAAATGTTATAAAGCATTTATATAGGCAATGGATTACTAAAGACCATAAGGGTATTTTTCTTCAACAGTGCATAGGATGGTAAGCAAAAATTCCAGCTTCAGATCTAGTGATTTCAGATACAATAATGTTTTTGCAGAGCATACATGAAAGATACCTTTTTCCAGAAGAAAAACCTCAATATGATCTAGTATGAAATATAGCTTCATATTGTTGTAGATATTCACAAGAAATACTTTCTCTTTCAGTAGCTCTAGGAATTCCATATAGACTTTACATAGACTAACCAAGCCTATTGCTAATTAAAGATTTTTCATCAGGAATTTTCATAACCTGGCAGAAGTCCTGTCCTTGCATATAAGAATGTGTAGTCAATATGATGTAAGAACTTAAGGAATGAAGCAAAGCTGAATTCTTGTCCACGTAATTTCAACCTGTGATACAAGTGCCATATCTACAGGGTGGTACACAAACTTTTGTATGTTTTCAGTGCTGTACAATCCACAATAAGTTAATAGTGAACCAGACCTGAAAGGTACTGTCTAGCTTGTCAAACTAATACAAGGTTAAAATGAAGAATAATAATAGCAAAGATCATAATAATTAGTGCCTCAGAACCAGCTTGATTTAAGTACTCTATTTCTCAAAGTACCACACTCATAGGGAAGGAGTTGTAGTAATGTAACCTCAGGTATTTTATACCTATATCTTTTTGATATTTTCAATCAGAGTGCTCTGGTTAGCTATAGCAAGAAAACACCTATGGGCTTTGCAAATTGATTTTGGGATGGCAGAACTGCATGCAGTATACCAGATGGGGTCCCACGAGAGCAGAGTAGAAAGGAAGAATCATCTCCTTTGACCTGCTGCCACACTCCTTTGGATGCAGCCCAGGATTCCATTGGCTTTCTGGGCTGCTAGCACACACTGCAGCTCATAGTGAGCTTCTCATCCACTATCACTCCCAAGTCTTTCTCCTTGTTGCTAGTTTCCATTACTTCCCACCCAACCTGTAGGTGTGCCTGGGATTGCCATGGCCCAGATGAAGGACCTTGTACTTCATTTTGTTGAACTTCATGAGGTTTGCATTGTTCCACCTCTCAAGCCTGTCAAGGTCCCTCTGGATGGCATATCCCTTCCCTCCAGCATGTCAACTGCCCCACACAGCTTGGAAAGTAGGATGATCAAAACAGAGTTTATTCTTCAAATCATAAGAATTCGTAAGAATTTTAACCCAATGTGCACTTTTTCCTCACATGTTTAATTGTTAATAAATAAATTGCAAATGAAATAATAAAAAAATATATTGTTAATCTCTGTGTTCATATGCCAATGTTTAAAGATGCATACTATATATGAATACAGAGAGATAAACAGAAATTCTTATGTCTGTATAAAATCTAATTATTATTGATCTAAATTTACATATATTGTGTGATTAGCTTCCCATAAAAACCCAATAGTCTCTCACAGAATTAGTGGTTAAATAATACATATATAAATTGCAATATTATCTAATACTTTTGATGGAAGTTATTAAAATCATTGCAAAATTGTTATGTAATGCTAACAACAACAGTTTGGGTTTTTTCTTTAAATGTTATGCCAGTCAAAGTTAGTGAAGGTTATGGATAGAAAGCAAATTTTATGCCTCACTTAAGGAAGGCAGTCAGGTATGCTGATGATTTAGAAGTCTTGGAATACTTTGTAGAAATATCTTAGCATATGAATATATGAAGAAAGGAAATGCATAAATGATAATTTTCTATGACCTTCCTCCTTTTATCCCTTTATTAGAAAGACCCCAACTCAGTAAAGAAGCACATGCAATTTTCTCATATTGTAAAAATCTGTATTTTTTTACCCTCTACATTATATTATCCTCAACAGAAAATAAACTAGAAATTCCTGCCTATATGGTGTACAAGATATTGGTGTAAAAATTAATATCACTCTATACTGAGTTGATAGATTAAAATAATGTCTGTAACTATGCAATGCAAGTATTCATTTTAAAACATGTTTTGAAGACACGTTTGTTTTTAAAAATGTAAACTTGAGAGATTTTGTTGACTCTCAACCCATTCATACATCTTTCCTTGAAAATAGTCTTGACATGAGATTGACAACAGCTTTAGATTTTCCACAGAGCTAATGCTATAATATGCCATTTTTGAAGATTTCTGCAGTTCCTCTCTTTACTTCCACAAAAGGAACAGTATAGAAAATAAAACTGTTTATTGTTTCGGTCTCTCACAAAGTATCATTTTCTGAGTGTATTGTTGCATAAAAATTTTTGTTCAGAATGGAAATTAAATTGAATAGAACTGGTCTATCAAATAGCTGGAAATAATTGGCAGGCATGGTTTAACTCAGAATTGAATTCGGTCTTGGATAGCACTGCAAATTTATTTATCTGAAGAGTTACTTGTGCAGTATATTGCCTTTTTATGGAAACTGCATGAAGCAAGAAGAAAGGAAATGAAACAACAAAAATCCCTGTAATAGCTTTCAACTTCTTAAGGGTCTAAAAATATGTGCCTTTGAAATTCTGTGTGATGGAAAATATTTAACGAAATTGATACAAAAGAAACACTTCTTGCTGAAGAAAAACTAAAATGGAGAATGGAATAATTTGGTAAGAATTCAAGTTTAATTATTTTTTCCTGTATCTCATAATAATGACATTTTTTGCTCTCTATATAGAATATATATAGACTTTTTGTGTGTGTGTGGTTTTAGCTTTATTAGATTTGTATTCTATAAATAAATTGTTATGTTTTGCATTCTGACTGTTCTTACCAAAGATCAATCAATCAACCACAAACCAAAAAAACCTACAAATATGACCAAGAACTGAGAAGTACAGTACAGAAAGTTACTGAATTTGAAGTATGGTGTCATAGCAATAAAACCACAAAATTTTTGGAATGTGACTTAAAGTTTGCCAAAGTGCTTTTCATATTTTAAATCTATATACATCTTCCTTATGTGTATGAATAATATTGCCAAAAATTAGTACTGTAAGTGCAAAATAATAGGGATTTTCTCAGCCATATCCTCCTTAAAAACAGAATTGTAAGTATATTCTAGTTAATTCCTGACTTCTTTTAATTCTCTTGCTTACCATCTCATTGTCTACATATTCTTCATTTGGCATTATTAAAATATGTAATTATATTATAATAGCTAGTTTCCTTAATATTTTAGTAATGCTTGTAAATTTCCATCGTATTTTAATTCTTGTGACATAAGTTCAAGACCCTGTGCTGCAACTTGAGTTCAATATCAGGATCAAAACATCTTCAGTTGTCCAAATATTTTCTTCTGAATTCTCCAGGGCACTCAGGGACTAACTGCAACAGATGCAAATGCACATCTAGACACGAACCAAGAAGAGAGGGAAGTATTGAGGGATTCCAATTTGCAAGCTTGGAAACTATTGGTATAGCATATGTGTGTGTATATATATGTATATATATATAATGTATTATTTAATAGACCACATAATAAGATCCTGTGATGACAACCTAAAAAACTTTGTCTAAATATTTCTCTTTAAGTTAATATATTTTCAAAAATTGCACTTCAGAAATTTAAAATATTGTAGTCACTTTTAAAAAATAATCATTGCACTTGTTTTTCCCACCATCCATCCCAGTCAGGTCTAACACTGGTATGAACACCCAGCTGTGGGCCAAAACTGAAGGGAAATTCTGGCACCCTGGCTCAGACATGTTTAAGGAAAAATGCTAGTCATCAGGGTCAGGAGACATGCAGAGGACACATGGAAGGAGAAACTGAAAGAGCAGACAAAAACATGGAAGATGTCATTGTTGTGGGCATAGCTAGAGAGGCAACATTGGAAGAAGTCACAATATTGAAGAGGATATCTGTACAAGCAGATACTTTAAGGGGTGAAAAAAGATAGAGGAAAAAGTACAGGTTAAACATTTATCAGCTGATCTGTACCTAGACCAAAGTCACTGAGTTAAAAATTAAGTAATTTGCTAGTGCAGAGGTCCTATTTGTATATATTTTGGGTTGGTGAGGAGGAATAATTCCTCTGGCCTCAATCTAACCTGGTCCTCTGAACTGAACAAATATTAACACTTAGACCACATTAGATGTGCTCCTAGACTACATCTTTCAATGTCATTTCATGCAAAAGGAGCCCCAATTGCAAGCTTCGATGCTGCTTTAAAATGAAAAATGCATTCAATGCAGAAAATTGTGAATTTGCTTCTTTCTAAAGTGAACTTCTGTTTGGAATAAAACTCACTTGTAGATAAACCCTGTTTAATAGCGTCTGATGAAATTGCTGTCTTACAGTGTGTCTTTGAGTCCTTTCATTATCCTCTACAGCTAAAAGTATTTGTCTGCTGCTGTGCCAAGAGATTTTATAGTTCAATTATTGCATGCAAGATCATTTTCATTCTGTTCATTTTGTAAGTTTGGTGTGTCTGAAAACTTCATGTACTGATGTTAAAAGTGTTGAATAACATTCCTTTATTTCCCATGTTTTAGCCCTATATGTTTATACAGATCATTGGTGCTCTTTCTGTGTCCCATCATTTTGTTCCAATGTACCTCTTAGAACTGGAAGATTTATCATCTATTTCAAATCTATCATTTAAAGCTGTTATATATTTAGCTCATGACTACCTTATCTAATTAACAATGGGCATTTGGGGATTGTCCAAAGAGGAGTCCTGGCAGGCTTGGGTCTGTGGATTTCTCCACTACAAGAAGTAGTCAATAAGTGCCGTTTGTCAAAGGTTTTTAAACTTTTCAAACTCCCTTTTCTCTCCTCCAATATCCAGCTCACACTAGTTACATGCCCTTTAAATTTTCACATATATAATCATCCTTTAATCCAGATTAAAGTCCTGTTACTGGACCCCACCGAAGAAAGCCTGTCTCTCTCTTTGTACTCTCTCCTTACAAAATAATATTTATTCACAATTAATTATGGACTGAGATAGCAAGAAATAAAAGGAAAAGAAAAAACACCTGAAACTTGCTCTGTCCCATATGAGGGCAAATACCTGGCTCTTCTCCAAAAAAGCAACACCTCCACTACTAAACCTGGCCACATAAAATCAGTATATGGATATGTGAATTCATCCTGGGCCCAGTGGGAGTACAAGGGTCTCTGTGTCCCCCACACAATTTTCATTAGTTTTATGCTAACACTGATAGGAAACCAGGGAGTTTCTTTTCTCCAACAGCTCAATACACCAATTTACATAAGAATAATGCTGTAACTGTAAAGACAAGCTGCATAATTAAAAATCATCATCAAATCTACTTCACAATGCTCAATAAATATTCATTTTGAAAATTCCATTTAACATTTTTGGAATGAAACAACATTACTTTTCTTTGCAATATGCAAATTTGACTACTAATACTAATGTTGTAATTTAATTACGCAGGAAGTATAATGAAACTACTTGGGTTAAAGGAATATAATTTATGGCAAACACTGTAAAGAACTAGTGTTATCTGTGCAAACCACACAGCCCAGATATTTCTGCTCAACAATTTAAATTGTCAGTATTATCCTCCAACACAATCCCTTCACAATTAAACCCTTCCTGGCTTATTAGAAAGTTCCTAGCCAATGTGGTTGCGTCATTATTTCTATGCTGGTCATACAAGGGAGATACTCTTGTTTTCTTGCTACTCTGCTATTCCTTCTCGTCATTCCTGTGATGGACCCATATTATAAGAGCCAAATGCAAATGAAAATCTAATATTTAATTAAGAATTTTTCATTCTGTTCTGTGACCAGCAGTAGGACAAGAGGGCACCGACTCAAGCTCTGCGTGGGAAGGTTTAGGTTAGATGTTAGGAAGAAATTTTTTACAGAGAGAGTAGTCAGACATTGGAATGGGCTGCCCAGGGAGGTGGTGGATTCACTATCTCTGGAGGTTTTCAAGATGAGACTGGATGTGGCACTTAGTGCCATGGTCCAGCAACCAAGGTAGGGTTGGACTTGATGACCTTGGAGGTCTTTTCCAACCCAGTTGATTCTATGATTCCATGACAATCTCTTTATATGTACATACATTTATATGTACATCATTTATTTCTATATCTGTGTTGAAGACCACTTCTACAAAGTGATTTAGTGCAATGAACAGTTTACTATTTACTGTTGTATCAATAGTTTACACCATGAAGGTCAGAAGTCAAGAATATCACAAATTTAGCCACTAATCTACGTCATGGTTAAACTACAGCCAGCAGCTAAGCACCACACCATCACTCACTTGCTTCCCCACCAGTGGGATGGGTGAGACAGATAAAAGGTAGAAAACTCATGTGTTGAGATAAAGATAGTTTAATAGGGAAAGCAAAAGCCATGTAGGCTGATGGTTGGACTAGATGGCCCTGAAGGTCTCTCCTAACCTTGATGATTCTGTGATTTGTGTAGTGAAACATATTCATAAGTAAACCTGTTTATTTTTCTCCTATAGAAAACCCATGAATAGCTTGCATATTACAAATTATGTTTTGTAAGATAATGGACAGCTCAAAGATTCCAAGAACAGAGTAATTTTAATAAGTGTGCTATGCTAAGTGACCAACAGTTCTTAAAAGGCCCTGTACTTTGCAGCAGTTTTCATTCAGAGAAACCTAAACCCATAGAGTATAGCTCTGTGTTCAAAACCGGAATCAGTTTGCTCTATAGATATCTCATGATAAATGCTGACTTTTTGTGTCAATAGATGCCTTTTCATCATGGGTACAGCACATATTCTAGTCTATAAGAATTGGAAAAAAGCTTTGGAAACAGCAGGAAAAACAGTAGGAAGCAAACAAGAAGCTGTATTGCTGTCAAATTGAAGTCAGATGAGGAAGAACAAGAGATGTCTGTAGGTGTGCTGACATTCAATAGTAGGCTTGCTAACAAAAAATTTCCAGTGTACTCAAAGAACTATGAGATACTACTCAGATATTTTTGCTATGGAAGTAATATCTTTGGGAAAATATGAAGCCTGTGTACATCCAGTACAGATTCCAACTGTGGAAGACTGAGCAAGCAAGGGCATGTTTAGAAGAATTGTAGGAGAGGAATACAAATTGAAAGCATCTGAGAAATTAACACTGCTGAACAGTTCAACATGTAAATGTTATGTGTTAATTCCATGTATTTTAGTGAGCAATAATAATTGTCAATGTTAGCTATTTGTAAGTCATATTTCCTGTGCTGGTCTTTAGTGTAAGTTTTGTTTGTTTGTGTATTTTTTTCAGTTGCATTACAGTCCCAAAATGTTAACCATTTAGGACAATGAAGTTTGGGACATTTTTGGAAATTTGGATAATTTTTAAAACCTCTTTATTAGAGGTATAGTTAATTAATAGTCATGAAATATCTTCAGTAGAGTTTCAAAGTGTATCTTTAAAACCCTCGGAGGTCTCTGTAATAGGCAAGATGGAGATTCTATCCTCAGATCATAACGGAGCATGTTGCAGCAGTAGAAGAAATAGAGGTAGGTGTTAGAACTGGGTTCAAAGGAGGGACAGAAACAGGCACAGAGCTGTGGCATTCTCTCTATGAAAAAAAAATAGTCTGAGTCACTTGAGTTTATCTAGCCTAGAGAATAAAAAGCTCTTGAGAAACCTTACAGCTACCGTCCAGAACCTAGAGGGGGCCTACAAGAAAGCTGGAGAGGGACCATTTCACAAGGGCATGAAGTGATAGGATATGGGGTAATGGCTTTAAACTGAAAGAAAGGTTCAGATTGGACATAGGGAATATTTATTTATTTATTTGGGGGCTTTTATTTATTTTTTACCTTATTCAAAATTTATTTTGGCTCCTAGTTGTTCTAACAAATCTTGACTTAACAGTGACTTTGGAGATTCTGGCATATATAAAGTTCTGTGTATTCCTACTTATTTGCCTAATTAATATGTTAATGGTTTTGAAATATACACTTTCTTTAGTTGGCAAAAAATCTTCTCCCACTGCTATTAGTTCTTGATTTAACACTGAATAGTTACTGTGCCCAGGTATTCATCAGCAATTCAATCACTTGTTTTTGTTTCCCCAGCTCTATTATAACCAGCAGATCTGCCAGGGAAAGATCCCCCAGTCCTTGTCTCTTGTCTTCAAGATCAGCCACTATCTGAGTTCATCAGTGAAACCTTTCCTTTCACAATTTAGGATAGTTCCGTTTCCAAGATGCTTCTTCTTTACAATAGGCATACTGATTCTGGTTTAGTGTCTAATCATCCCTAGGTTTTTCTCCCCTACTTCAAGGAGGTTCCCCTCTGCCCCTTTACTCTGCACTCAAGAGGCTCCACGTGGAGCACTGCATCCAGGTCTGGGGTCCACTGCACAAGAAATACATGGACATGTTGAAGTGAGTCCAGAGAGACCCCAAAGATGATCAGAGGGCTGGAGGTAAATATATGCTGACAAAGGGTAATGGATGTGTGAAGAACTTCAGGCATTAGAGGAAGTGCAATGTGTAAGAAAGAAACAATTTTGGCATAAAGGACCATTTTCCTATTGTATATTTTTATTCAATGTAATCCTTTTTCTTTCTTGGGAAGAAATTGTTTTAAAATAGCCATACCAGCAGGGTTATGTGATTACTGGGAAGCTAATCATAAAAACCAAAAGAACCTTGAAAAGTTTACAATTTAGAATTTTAGAAATACTATCATCACAGAAAAAGTATAAAAATTACCTTTGTCTGTATATATGTAGATATATGGACACATATGAACACATACAAGCAAAAACACCTGATGCAGATGGAGTCCAAGTCTGCCTGATCTAGGCAACTAGCTTTTGCTGTCCTGAATAAAATATCTGTGTCCCCTTGGATGTTAGTGAAGCTCTGCATATATCTTCTCTGGTCTCTTTAAGGACAATATTGGGAAACAAATATAACAAACACATTAGAAAATTGTTAATCTATCTGATCAAAAAATCTCATATAGGACCTAGGAGACTGGTCCAAATGCTGTGCAAAACAAAAAGTATCAAGTTCAAGAAAGATTGCTTTACTCTTCATAAACTTTCAAAAATTTTCTTCTGCCCCTGTGGGTATTCTGTGGACAGTGAAAATGAACAAGGAGCAACTGAACAAGGAACAGTATTATCTGAGCATGTATCAGCAGGCGAGCAGCATATGTGGGAGCTCCCACTTTAGTTGCCTAAAGAATATAAAGCCCATTGCATCCATTTTTGGGGTGTGTTACACAACCATCAAGAAAAGACAGCATGGTAGTTTCTCGTGCTATGTTCTATGAACTGTAGTAATCGTGCCTACTAAGAGCTCTGTTCAGTTTATTAATCCTACTTTGCAAACTACATACCATCCTCTCTTAAAGAGAAATAGTCTTAAGCAGAATATAGCTGCCTAGATATCTTCAGTCAAAGCAACAAATGTCAAGGGAAATGATGTTCCCACTTTTTTTGTAATTCTTTATCACTATGGCAGAGAAGGTAAAAAGGAAGAAAGTTTTTATGACGCAAAGGAACAAGTGTAAGCCAAAATGTGATTATACTACTCACAGCTAGAATCAAGTACGTAGCTCCTGCTGTGATTGTGATCAGATGGTTTAAATTTAACTTGCCTACAGCCTATGAATCTTACATTAGTTTAAATTTTGTGAATAACAATCCCCCAGGAAGTTCTTAACATTTTTGAAAACTACAGAGTCCCCCCTCTATTTTTTTGCAACTTCCCCCTGTATTACCACTTCTTCTATAAAAGAGACGAGGTGCTTAGCATAAAACTGATCATGTAGACCACTATGCTTTTCTTATTTAAGTACTTGAAGTTAAGTAATAGAAGAGTATTTTTCAGTATAGATACTGAATAGTCACATATAATGTTTTTGTCAATTCAATATTAACTGTTTAAAAATAATTATTGGTAATTTGAATTGCTGGAATACTTAAGAATAACAAGATCTGCTTATGGACATGGACAAAGAAGAAAATTAATTTGCAAAGAAATCATCAATTAGTAATTATTAATTGTTTATTGCAACAAAAACTCCATTTTAATGTTACACCTACAGGTACAAGTTCCTAAAGGCAGTATTTCTAAGCAAAATGTTGGTATATTGGTCACTGCAAATGCCTTTTCCCAGGAGGAATAGCTTGTAGGAAAGCATATTGTGGAATATAACATCAGGAATTGTCATTAAAAAAAAATCATCTCTTAAGGATTTTTATTATGTATTATTATTTTTGTTTGCATCTTTTATTGGGTAATTTCACTGTAATTCCAATCAGAAACTATTACTTTCTATATGTCTAGGAATTTAGATATAAAGCAGGCAATTATTTAATTGTTTGCTGTTTAAAATGGCCAGAGAGAATTATTCTAGATTATCCTACAGTTTTGATATTGTTTTTATTGTTGTCTGGTTATTCAATACTATTCTAGCTATATTTTGCATCTCCTCCTTCTCCAAGTGACATATAAAAGATTAAATATATTTGCTCATTTGTGTTTAATAGATATGTGGAATAAAGTGTAACACAAACTATGAAAACAGCTATCTAAACAATGATCTTAAAACCAATAATGAATGGATACTGTCTACCCATGCCCTTTAAGAAGCAGTGTGGTGGCAGTTAGGGGTTTCTTAATATGTGTATATCTATGCCCATTATATATAACGAACTTTAATATACATTGCATACAGCAGTGTGGAAGATCCCTGATATTTCTTGTCTGTACAGAATACAACTCATTAACAAGATAGAAATATTGTCTACCTTGGTCCATTCAGTTTTAAATAACTTAATAGGAATGCAAATATATTAAAAATATCATTAAAATCTGTGCATTTGTCCTCTTGCAATCCTTTCCTTCCCTTGGAGTTCCTATAAGAATCACAGCCCATTGAATCATAATTTAATGTTCTATTCCTAGAACATAAAATCATAGAATTTTAGGGGTTGGAGTGGACCTTACGGATCATCTAGTCCCAACCCACCCTGCCATGGGCAGGGACACTTCCTCACTATACCAGGATGCTCAAGGCCTCATCCAGCCTGGCCTTGAACACCACCAGGTTTAGGGCAGCCACCACTTCCCTGGGCAATCTGTGACAGTGTCTCACCACCCTTACACTGAAACTTTTTTGCTAATATTCAAGATAAACTTCCCCCCCAACCCATTGCCCCTTGTCCTATCATTGTGGTTCTTAATAAAGAGCCTGTCTCTGTCTCCCTTGTAGGCCCCCTTCAAATATTGAAAAGTTGCTATGAGGTCTCTTCTCTTCTCCAGGCTGAACAGCCCCAACATCCTCAGCCTGTCTTCTTCTCAACTTTGCATTGTCTCTTTGCATTTTAATTCGCAATTGTCATCCTGGTAACAGTCAGCTCTTACAGCCCTATATCTCCTTGGCTCACAGATCTTAATGTTTCCATCCACAAACCTACAGTTTCTTACTTTTGTAAACTAGTTTTTTCATCAGAATTTTTTAGTCTCTGATGATAATTGTCTAGGATGCACTGTGTGCTATTACTTTAGTTAAAATTTATCTATTTCTTTTCTAAGGTGTTAAGTATCAAGTCTTGGTTTTTAGACTGAAAGGGACATACTAAACCAAAAAGCAAGCAAAAAAAAAATTAAAAATCCCTCCAGCTGGACTTTAACCTTTATTCTTTGGAGGTTATTTGTAAGCATAAAATCATTACAAACTTCCCATATACAAACATATACACATTACCCTCTAGCTAATCATGATTGTAGATGAATAATGCAGTTGCTTTGCCCACAGAATGCTGAAGTTGCCTTTCTGTGCTTACCTGGAAATACAGGAGGCTAAACAGAACTGTCAATAACTCTGTCAAGAATCACAAACCTGAAGCTTTCCTATTTATTTTCCCTTAGTAACAAAAATGTTTAGATTCAGAAAACAATCTCAGAGTGTTCTTGTTGAGAATGAGTATCCCACAAGTACTCTGTGTATCACTTGTAATACAGAGCAACTCACCCGGCTTGATGGGGACAATGCTTAATTTTTGCTTTATATTTTATTTCACTCAATTATATGGACTAATACATAACAGGTCATTGGGAACAGGAGACAAAGAAGAGAATAGCAACTAAGATGTGTAGATATATTAAGAACATAGGGAAATGACATTTGGATTTCTGTCAAGGATAAATTACGTAAGATCTATATGATGTAACATTTTTTTCTAAGCTGCAAGTTCCATACACCTTATTCACCCGTGATTTAAGCCTAGTAGCAAGTCTGCTCAACCATCAATTCTTCAGTTTTCAAGTCTTGCTAATTTTGTTAATTATTTGTCTTTAGATCAGTGCTGATTGGCTTAAGAGACTGACTTGAAGAAATTTTTTTTTGAGTATCCTACCCTTATGTGAAGTTTGAAGTGAATTAGAATCATGGAGTCATGATTTTAGAGAGTGATAAGCTATCATTCTCATAAAAATTATAGAATCATGGGCACATTGGAAGGGGCCTCAGGAAGTATCCACTCAAATCTCCTGCTCAAAACATGGGTACATCTGGCCCTTTCTCAGGACTTTGTGCCAATAGGTCTTGAAAGCCTCCCATGGCTTTCATTCTATCATGCCAGAGCCACAGGCACATTTCTTCATATGGTTTGTATGAAAACATTTTAGTTTCATGGGAAAAGTCAATATATGCTCATCCTTAACAGAACCAGAACCGAAAAAGCGAAACATAAACCCAACCCACAAACAAAGTAGGTGTCTTCACCTATGTCCTCCCACATTTTAAAATGTCATAATGTTCACAAATACTATAAATCTATGCATAAATGTTAGCTTCACAATCCAGAAGGATGTTCAAAGAACAAAAAATAAGATACTGTAGTGTTGCTAAGAAAAATCTTGGTTACGAATTGCATCCTGAGTTCTCTTGTTGAGAATGAAGTGCAATACACTCGGATTAATTAACAGAGACTTTATAAAGTCACCTAATTGATTCAGAAGTGGAAAAAGTAGGACAATTTTGTGGAGACTCTTTAAAAAGTGCTTATGGTTACCTTCTTAACAATTACTGATGCTAGCAGTTGAAGAACACTCATATATTTCCCCATATGTAATCAGTGAAATGAGAGGAAGCACAGAGAGTCTGGATATATTTTTGGATCTACATGCAAATTACTTTCTTTTTCTAAGTGCATCACTCTTCATATTTTGCCTAATCCCTTGCTTCATTCTGTGTATATGGAATGCTACAATTTTGCAGATTTAGAAACATGGTAGTTCTGGCAGAGTCAAAGTCCATTTTGCTTGCATTCACAGGGTCTAATTAAGGGCAAAAAATATACCCAGGTGTCATTGTTTATCCCTATCTAGCAACTGAGCACCACAGAGCTATTCACTCACTGCCCACTCCTTCCTCCCTACAAGATGGGGAAGAGAATCAAAAAGAAAGTAAAATTGCTGGGTTGATAGAAAAGTTTAATAATAACGATAATAACAACAACAACAATAACAAAAGTGACAACAATAACAGCAATAAAATCGTAAAGGAAAAGGAAACAATAAAAAGAGAGGCATAAATAAAACACCCAGAAAAAAAACAAGTGATGCACAATACAATTGCTCACCACCTACTAACTGATGATCAATCTGACCCTGAGCAAATTCTCCTCCTGGTCAACTCCCTCCAGTTTATACAGTGGGCACGATATTCTATGGTACGGAATGTTCCTTTGGCCAGTTTGGGTCACCAGTCCCAGCAATGCTGTCTCTCAGCTTCTTGTGCATCTACCCACTGGCAGAGCATTGGAACCTGAAATGTCTTTGTCTCTGACACTACTCAGGAACAGCTAAAACATTGTTGTGTTATCAACATTATTCTCAGATTAAATTCAAAACCACATCACTGTCACAGCTACTAGGAAGAAAATTATCTCAGCTGAAACCAGGATGCCAGGGCTATAATTAAAATTTGGGGGCTGGAGGTGGGGGAAATTCACAATGAAATGTTTAACTAACGCACATTTTGTTTGTTGAGGGTTTTTTCTCCCCAACTGTTTGATTAATTGTCATTGCAGTTAAATGTGTCTTCTGATTTAGATGTAAAAATCTGATTATGTTACTGTAAATTGAAGTCTAATCAGGACATTGTATCATTAGATTAAAAGTGAGAATCCCTCAACTTTGATAGATAAGTCTCCAACAATAAAATAGTTAATGACAAATATGCACTCATGCATGTATATTCTTCTGTGTTAGTTATGATTGAAAATATTTTATTAATTTGTTTTAGAATATAGTCTTCTGGGACCACCTTATAAACTACTGCACTAGATTGGATCTACCTTTTAGAATTGGCATCAGATTATGACCAGTATCATTTTGTGAGATTTTTGTAAAACAGCATTAGTCTTCTCTATGAAACTGGATGATGAAAAGAGAGCCATTATATATATGAATTGTCCATATATTTATTAAACACCAGAATAAATGCACAAGTGACACTGTACCAGAATATAAATAACACAAGTAGGGGAACTCAGGTGAATAGTGCTTTCAGTATTTACATGTAAGGAACAAAGAGAAGGGATAAAAATACCTGAAGAGAGAGAGAAAACGACAGTGACACAATGGACAATGAAACAATGGTATTGCCATCCAGAAAAAAATCCAAGAAAATGCTTTTAATGTCAGTACTATGTTAACACTGGATTTGAATGCTAGTTGAAAAAGGTACTTGGAGATATGAGGACTGAAAATATTACCTTTGTGATGTAACACTATTGTCTTCTATTCAGACTGATAAAGCATAGTAAGTTTAAAAAATAAACATTTTAAGGTATATATCATGTAGCTATAGGGGAGTCTTTTTACAGACTTCTATATTGAGAGAGGTAGGTTTGTGTTGTTTTGAGTTGGGCTTGGGATTTGTTTTCATTTATTGTTTGGGATCTTTTTTTGTGTTGGGATTCTGAAGTGTTGAAAACTGATAATAGATTTAGAGGCCATTTATTGAGAAACCACAAATTAAAATGAAACTGAATTCTCCCTAAATACTCACTAACTCAAAAATAATGCTATATGTAAGGCAATTTATAGAGCTGCAGTGAGGCTCAGGAATGATATTAGACCATGTGAAAATCTGAACCAGCAGTGCCCCACTAAGATACTCTGCTTGCTCAATGCAAAACTGCGCATGATATATTTGCTTCATGTAATTGTACCATTTTAGTCAATCAGTATTTTTATTTTGACTCCTCTAAAATCCAGATAACTTGTCTATGTCTAAACCACATATATTCTGAACATGATATTTTTTCTCTCTTTTTAGCTGTAGAATTTGAAAAACATCATTTCCTTGGCTTTCAATAACAATGTGTCTCCTTTCAAATGTTCATACAATTTCAGATCTCACTTTACTGAAAGACAAAATCCTGGTAGAGAATAGCTCTACTGTTAGAAACAAAAAGCTTAACTGTTCTGAATGGAAGGTAGGATGATAGGCACAAAGCAACAGAAAATTCCAGTGAGTCTTCAGTTTCACTGGTCTTTATTGTCACTTCTAATGAATACCATTGCTCATTTTCCAAATAGTATAGAAAAATTTAAAAGGAAAAATCATTGCAATATATTCTATATTATTTGAGTTCTTTGCAAATTAAGAGAAAGAAATTAAAATTTTATGTTTGTTGCACACAAACCTAACAAAATGAGGGCAAAATATCTGATAGAACATAAAATCTTTGAAGGTATTGGAAATTAAATTGTTACTTGTATGGGTTTTACAGCAAGTGAAGATCTATAATAGTTTTTTACGTTAGCAGATTTCATTTGCATTTTCATTTACAAATTAAAAATACATTGCAGGAGTGTGTGTGCATACCTGTATGCACATGCATGCTAATATATATCTATATATACGCACAATAATTTTAAAACAAGTCCTTTAGCACTTTAAGATGTTAGCAGAGTCAATGAAATCTTGGAAGACATTCATTAAATTGGAGATTTCTTAATAACATCCTCAGAAAGCCTCCAGCTGCTTTAGAAATTGTATTCTTGGGAACCCCTTCAAAAATAGTGTGGAAAAGAAGTAATCCACATTTCGTCTTTACCCCATTGCTATTAAGACATTTTATCTAATAATACTTATAAGCAAGATAGATGTATAAGCAGTCTGATAAACAGGTGCCAGATGACAGGAATCCCCACACTGAGAAATGCCTTAAACAAATGAGTTACACAGTAAGGTTCTGTGCTGCTTGTTTCTCTTTTTTTTGTCCCATTAAAACCTGGATTCATTTCTGTGGATAGTTCAATGACAGATTGAGTGGCAGCATTCTAGAGAGTTTGATAGTCCATTGGTTAAAACAGCTTGCTGGGAAACGGACACTATGGACTTAAATCTCCTTAAGCTGCAGGGAGCAAAGCAAGAACACTAACTGCTTTCCATAAAGCACAGCTGTCCTTTTGAATTGAACTCAGGATTGCCTCAAAGTACAGAGCATAGGCTGAAATGAGGTGGATTGTGGCTTCCATGGAACAAACTAAAATTTAACAGATGCCTTGCTACTGAAAGCACCTAAATTGATTTCAGCTTGGTCTGATTGTTTCAGCCAGCAATTGTACCTTAAAGTATCCAGGGTTAAAATTCCTAAAATTGAGGTACATCCAACACACAAATTGTATATATTGTTACAGGCCTGAGGCTTATTTATTTGTTGCTTTATAAGGATGCACCTGTTTTTCACACATCACTTCTGTCTTTGCAATGACTATAGAAGGATGTACTTCCAGCCACTACCTACCAAAATGGCTAATTTCTGCAATTCTCAAGACAAAATTCTAAATAAAGAATAAGGGGTGTTCAGATAGTTCAGATAAGTGAAAAATGAGACAAACTTTCATCATGATTTATTTAAAAAATACGTCCTTGTCACTGTATTTGTATGATTCCCTAGTGCTTAAATTTCTAAAATAAACTCTATACAAATGGGGTATGTCCAAATGGTACATGTAACAGTCATTCTGGTTTTATGACAAGTTAAGATTTTAGTTTGTTTCAGCTGTACATGTACTTTTATAGTTGTAAATAATTTATTTGGATTTTTCTGTGTTCAGTTTTGATTTTTCAACTCATCAGGGAGTGTCAACTACTACATTATGACACCAGACATCTAGTATGCCTGCTTCAATGGAATGCTGTAGGTAAATCAATATAACGTAGCTGCATATGGCATTAGAATTTAGTCATCTCATTGATTTATGAATGTATTTTCCCATTGAATGAAACAGATATTTGCAAATTTTTTAAAAAAACAAACACTAAGAATATGAGGCTGTTTGGATTTTTAGAATGAAAGAGGCATCTGGATCTGGCACTGGGTGACATGGTTTAGTGGTTTGGGGGTTGCAGTGGTAGTGTTAGGCTGATGGTTGGACTTGATGATCTTAAAGGTCTCTTCAAACCTTGAGGATTCTATGATTCTATTTCAAATCTAGCTAATGGATTTTTTAAGTGTTCAATTTCTCAATTGCTTCTGATAAGTTTTATGAATGTTTGCTTCAAATGAACATCTCTGGGTTCTTGAAGGATACATGTCATCTATGTAAATACATGAACCAAATATATTTTGGTATTTCTTAATATGAAAATTATAGTCAATGCTTTTTGTTACAAAAAAAAAAAAAAAAAGTCTATCCCCTTATAGCACTGAGCATGTTTACATGGGGGTAATGACCTGTATAACAGCATATGTCAATTGTTGTCTGCCACCCTTATTTATGCAAGTTAGTAGCTCTCTTTAGAAATAGTTGCTATTAAAAACAAATAACAATGTAACAATATTATGTGTAGATTAAAAAGGTACTTAATGCAAATAAAACTGTAATCTGGCTCTAAATAGACCTATGCTTTCATGAGTTTTGACACTGTGTTGCTATGAAAAATAGTGTATTAAAACACTGAAAGTGTGAAAAGAGACTTGATTGATAGAAATTGTTCCTTGCAGCAAAGATGATGAGATAAACATCTGCAACTATGTTAATTACCTTTGGCTTATTTCACTGTCATTGCAGTTGAAGGGACACTTTTAGAATGGTCTCCTTAAGACAGCTCCCCTAGGATTTGCTAATCCTGTTCCTCTTAATTATTAGGTATAAAAGCGCTATATACAACTAGCTCAGATATAGATGCCTACAATATAAAACTGGGGAATTTTCTGATTCTGTCCAGATTCTGTATTTAAACAGGGGGAATTGTAGACAGAGATTGAAAAAAAAGTATTATGCCTGTTGCTAATAATTTGAAATTGCTTGAAATACCCCATTAGGGATTCTAAAGGAAGCAGTACTTGCCACTATCTCCTGATACCCTCAACTTATCGTGGTTTCAGCATTGCAAAAGCTAATAATTTACTTCTGTCATGTTACCTGTCTTAAAACTAATTATTTATCCAGTGCTGTCTTAACTTCCTTAAAAGCTCTATGTGATAAGCTTGTTAAGAGCCTTTGTAAACCTAAGTTCATTTTGTCCACATATCATCCTTACATGGTTACATTTCTCTTTTAGACTAATAGAACTTATGTGTTCAAGTCCTTTAATAGGGGAATCCCATTGTGAGTCTGGACCCAAAAACTTTTCCATTGCTTTAAAAATTACTGCTCTTTTAGAATGCACTCTACTCCAGAGAGAATTACTGCACTGAGGATATGTATAAATGTTTTGCAAATTTTTAATCAGAGAACTGAATTAAGCTTGATTTTTCTCAACAGAATCTCATCTTCATAAGTGACAGTTAATACAGATAACCTGTTCCTTTTAAATACCTCCCTTAAAAAAAGTCAATTTACTGTCAGACTAGGAACTTAAAGAACTCAAACTGAGGGGTTTTGAGTGGTAGTTAATTAAATATTTTTCCTTTTATGTTAAATTATATGTCAGTTAGACATTAGTTGTATAAGACATAGAAACAGTTTAAACCCATTTGAAAGATGCAACACCATTTCTGAAAGGAGTTCAAGCAACACTCAAATCTTTGATTGATGACAAATGACAGACTAGGAACTTAAAGAACTCAAACTGAGGGGTTTTGAGTGGTAGTTAATTAAATATTTTTCCTTTTATGTTAAATTATATGTCAGTTAGACATTAGTTGTATAAGACATAGAAACAGTTTAAACCCATTTGAAAGATGCAACACCATTTCTGAAAGGAGTTCAAGCAACACTCAAATCTTTGATTGATGACAAATGAGAGTACATTCATAAAACATTTTTTACTCATTAAGGCTGTCAGGTTTCAAAGATTAGCAGGGCTCCCATGCTGGTTGATGAGACTGAGGAAGTTATTTTAAATAGATTTGTGTTCTTCTGTACAACAAGAACCACAACAAATTGCTACTACTCTTTGTAATGGCAATATATAAGGTTTTGATATAATTACACAGCAGAGAAATTCTCTGTATTAAATACTGGACTTGTGAGTTTCTCAAGTCTAGATAGTGATTCTTTCTATGTGTCTGTGAGGAGAGATAAGTTTCTTAAAGCATATAAAAATTATTGTCAGATATTATCTTTTTTAAACTTCAGATTTGTTAAAAAATGTTTTTCAGCCCCATGTAAAATCAGATAACTGATCTCAACCACAGGGAAAAGAAAAAAAACATAATAAAATCTGCAATGCCAGGAACATAGTCAGCAAAGTGGCTTACCACACAGATATGATGAAAGTGCATTATGACTTCTACCATGAGCAACTCTATGAATCTTTAATTTCCTGTACTATCTCAGGGCCAGTTCTGCAAATGCTTTATCATGAGAAAAGTCCTGGAGTTCAATGAGATTACTCACGAGGGTAAGGCAAAAGACAAATCTGGTACAACTTATGAGATCAAACTACAAATGCTGAAAAGATTCAACTTTCAAGTTCTTTTGATCATGTACACACTTTTTTTCCTTCATTTTCTTTTTTTAAAAAAAAGGTTGCAGCAGGAAAAAATGCAGCAAAGTAATTCTATTAATTCAAAAACTTCTCTAGTAAAAATATCAAACCAAAACAAAGAAAAAAAAGGAAAAAATAAAAGCAAAAAATATATTGATTTCTACAGGAGTTGCAGGGATGATTAATAAGATATTTAGTTTTAAACAAGAAATGTAAAGGGACAAAGTAAGCAAATTGCTGTGTTAAGACATTTAAAGAGGTCTCTGAGGAAAACAATATATTTTTTAACCAATTCCCTAATCAAAATAGTTTCTAAAAAAGAAGGAACTATCAATGTGAAGTTATTTTTCCATGCGGCTTTAAAAAAAGCCTGTTTGTACTTGCCCATTAGATCTTATTTCTTCAGTAACTGAGGACCCTTAATTCAGATTTCTGCCATTTATGATGACTCAGCCATGATTATATAAAAATGAGAAAACTCAGGGGTTGAGATGAAGACAATTTAATAGGTAAAATGAAAGCAAATATGCTAGCAGAGCAAAACAAGGAATTAATTCACTGCTTTCTATGGGAGGCAGGTGTTCAGACACTTCCAGAAAAACAGGACTCCAGGTACAAGTTACTTCAGAAAACAGATGTCCAAGTGTCTTCCCTCTTCCTTCTCATTTCCCTAGCTTTGTATGCTGAGCGTGATGCCAGATGGTATGGATATCCCTTTGGTAAGTTGGGGTCATCTCTCCCAGCTGTGTCACCTCTCAACTTCCCATGCACCTCCAGACTACTTGCTGGTGGGGTGGTGTGAGAAGCCGAAAAGGCCTTGACTCTGTGCAAGCACTGCTCAGCAGTAGCTGAAACATATCTCTGTTATCAACATTGCTTTCAGTTTTCATTCAAAACATAGCCTCATACCAGCTCCTATGAAGAAAATTAAGTATCCCAACCAAAACTAAAACACTACGAAGAGAATATAACAATAAAGAAGAAAGTGCAAAATAAATTACGTCCTCCAGCTAAATCTAGGTGCCAAATTTTATCGGAAAAAAGGGTTTAATTCAAATTGCATATGCAGTGTATTATGTAGTTTTAAATATTGCACAAGGCCACAAAGCATTTGCTTTTTCTAGACTTTTCTAGTAACGTTGTGTTCTCAAATTAATTGCTTAACATAAAAAATAACACTTTAGGGAATTTTTTGTTTGTTTGTCTTTTGTTGTTTTTAAATATTTAAGATAGGCTTCTGTTGTCTGTTTTAGCTTTATTCAAAAACATCACTATAGTGATCTAGATGCCTGCAATCCAAATATTACTTAGGCAAGCTGTGGTATAACTGATCACTTTTACAGACTTTCGTTTCTAAGCAGACACAGCTTGTGAAGCACCTCTTCTTTCTAATGTATGTGTGATGGAGTTGCTTATTATTGCATGTCTCTACAGTGACCTGAATATGTTATCCAAGTATTTATCAGGTTCCTCTTCACATCCAGGAGCAGCATATTCATTTTTTCTGTTTGTTTCTGATGGTACATTTAGTGACATAAAGGTTCAGTTGCTTCTAGTGTTCTATTTCCCTTCATTACATTTCAGTTTGAGTTTTCTATCCTTAGCTTTTCAAAGGATACCACTTTGGTAAAGTGCACTAACTGCAGAACTTACAAGAGAAAATGACCTGGTTCACACAGTAACATCTAAAAAGGTTCTGAATGTAAATCTCAAATAGAGGACAAAGTCCAGACTTCCCACAGTAGCACTGTCAATCCCTACTGTTTTCCTAGGCAGGTTCCCACCCGGGGTTCCTGTTCAGAGGAACCAGACAATGCTGCACACTCAGCAGGGTGCCTGGGCCCTCAAAGCAGAATTTCAGTAGGCTGAAAAGTTAACAACTGCAAAGCTCAAGTCTACCTTCAGGATCTAAATTTCATTCTTTGCTTAGCCTACTCAGTCTTTTTGAATGTAAATAAATCTAATGTTATAGGTGTTCTCTCTCTCATATTATTGTTCTAAATTAAAGATCAATAGGTTCAAGTTCATTGATATTGCCTTAAAACTTCAGGGTTAAACTTATATGCATGTCTTCCATCTCAGACAATATATTTTGTAAACCATTTCTTACCAAAATATGAATGTGGTTATAATGATGTTAGGAGCTTAGTTACTTGCATGCACAGCTCACTGCAGATAATTGATGCTGTTTTTGTCACAATGAAGGCTGCAACCATATAGACATTCAGATATATCACTGCCAACAAAGGGAGATTTGGTATGTACCATTTCAGAATTTGATTTTTTTCAAGTTATGTTTAAATTGAAATTATAATTATAAAAATAAGCTAGAACACAGTTGTTTGTTTAATTTGCTTTCCCATACATTATCTTTACTTGGATTGAAAACCTGAAACATCATATTTGTTCAAGGCTAGTATAGTTTCCAGTTCTTCTCCTAACCCTGCCAAGCTCAATTATGTGTATATTTGAAGTTTTGTATTAGCTCACTCATATATAAAACCATGAGTCTTCTCACATTATTAGCAAGCCTATATTACACCTAGCTTGCAGCCCCCAAATAAAGAGCTTATAACCTGACATATTATTTACTTGGACATGCTCCCACCATGGTATATATTCATTTGCTTAAGTTTATTAGGGTTTGGATTTTTTTGCTGGTTTTTGTTTCTTTTTAAATCATTAAGCCCCCTGAACTCACCAGCTAACACTGTGTTGAACTAAGTTTTATTTGGATGTTTAATAGATATTTTGACATCAATGTAATTGTATATTCTAGCTATTCTTCTCCTGTATGCCAGCTCACCAGTTCTTCAGCCAATTCTTTTATTATGAAAAGGAGACATTTATCTATTTTGGTACATGGCTCTTTGTGTCCATATTTTATTTGTACCAGGGTTTCCTTTTAAAGAAAACTCTTTAGAAATAGGAAATTATGCAATACCATCTTTTTATGAGCAAATATTCTTTCAGATTTTGCTCTCCATGATTCTTCTTGTTTTCCATTTTGTGCTTATTCACATATCCATGTCTTCCTGCTCAAATTCTTTCTGTTTTTTCATATTCAGTTCAAATTCGAAGTACGTAATTCATTTTAGCTTGAAGCCATGTTTTATTTCTATTTGTCTGTATTTCTGCTTCTCTTTATTTGTGTGATGTTTAATCAATATTTTCGTGTGATATTAAACATAGAGTTAAGCAAATAGTTTGCTTTTTTTTTTTAGGTGGCTGAATTTATTTAGAAAATAATGAAAATGAAAAGCAAAATATTTCCCCTAAGGCTGGTCTTTCTAAAGCAGTGTCTGAAGGCCAGTGAGATCAAGACAGTGCTTTGATTGATCAGTGTGCAACAAATCTAATCAGCCTGTCACTGTTGGCTAAATTACTGACTTTTGTTACTCAAAGGGAACATCAATGGAAATTGCAGCAATGTTTCTAGCAGTTGGAAGCTAAAAAAATAAGATTATGTTAAAGGAAGAGCAGTTATGCACACCAGGAGCAAAAAAATCAAAATACCTCCTTTGCTTTATTCTGTACAATGAACGCAAAATTATGACCAATTACAATTGTGCTTAAATTGAGCTTTCTTTGTTGTTGCAGCTAAGGAGGATAGAAATAATGGACAATTGCTAGAGTAGATAGTGGAGCTTTACAGAAGTAATTTATCATCTTTTACTTTCTAAAATGTCATTATTGAACTCTTTTATTTGTTGAAAGATAGTGAAGTCTGTAAATACTTATTTTGGTTTCTTTCACAAGAAGGAGAAAGAAGAGTGAGGAAATTGTGCATGTACTTTATCTTCCCATAAGGGTGACTGAGAAATAGGTAGAACAGGACTGCCGAACTCTGAACCTCTATCAAGAAAGGTGTGTTATGTTCAACAAAACTTTACCAGGAAGAAGGGTGAATGAACAGCAATGTTAAATTTTCTGTGAATGCCTCTGTGCTACTGCTTCATGCACAGAATTTACTGACAGAGTCATAGTATATCTCCAAATTTTCTTTTAATCCCTATTGATGGCAAGCCTAGCCTCCCAGCCAGCTCAAACGAAAAAGGTGTTCTCCACATGCAAGACAGAGCAGCTCCCTGCGGAGAGGCCCAGTTCTAGATGAAAAAATCCCATCAGGTGGAATTCTGTGGGTGATGATGTCAATTATGTCCTCTTCTGACAGCATCTTCCTGACATCCAGGGGCAGAATTGGGGCTCTAGATGGTCTGATAAAACTCATCAAGATCTTTTGTTATGATTTTTTTTATTTCAAAATAGGTTACAAACAGCTCTGGCTTATTTGTCATTCACCCTGCAAGTCTAAGTCTTGTTTCATAGCCTTGTATTATCTCTCTGACAACTGTTGGTTTCAGGCCTGAAGTATGTTAAGGGGGTCATTAAACAGAAAAGGATGTATAGATTAAAGAATCATTGTTTTATTTATTATTTTGTTGCCTGTTCATTTGATCTTTATTACTGAGATTACTTCAGTTTAGCTAACTAAATTGACATACATACAAATATACATAAGAAGAAAGACCTGATATTTCTCACATGTAAAGCTGAATACTCTCTTTTACTACTCTATACAATGTAATGCTCCTAATACTTAATAAAGACACTCTTGCCAGGAATGTTAGTTCTCTGTGTCAGAATCTAGTTTCTAACAAATTGGAAGAATTTGAACAGGCACATTTTAAAACATATGGAAAGTACTCTCTACAGTACTAAAGCTAAAGAGTCACAGAAGGAGAGTATCTGGAGTTGGAAGGGATCCATGAGGATTATAGAGTCCAACTCTTGGCCCTGCACAGGACATCCCCAAGAATCACACCACATGACTGAGAGCATCATTCAAATGCTTCTTGAACTCTGTCAGGTTTGGTGCTGTGATCACTTCTCTGGGGAGCATGCTCCAGTGCCCAACCACCCTCTGGGTGAAGAACCTTTTTCTAATATCTAACCTAAATCTCCCCTGACACAATTTCTGGCCATTACCTCAGGTCCTGTCACTGGCTGTCAGGGAGAAGTGATCAGTGCCTGCCCCTCCACTTCTGCTAGTGAGGAATTTGTATACAGCGATGAAAAGAATCATAGAAAGGCATGAGCTGGAAGAAACCTTAAAGATCATTCCGTTCCAACTCTCTTGCTATGGGCAGGGATGCCAGATGGGGTTGTTCAGAGCTCCATCCAACCTGGAACTGAATACTTCCAGAAGTAAAATATTATTATAGGGGATGTTTCTGAACCTTGGGAGGTGAGTTTAGGAATTAAAATTTCAATTATTGCAGTCTACAAGAAACAGTGAATAGTAATATAGAGAGTTTGTGCTTTTACAGAATTGAATTGACTTTGTAAAGTCTTATGAAAATTTACATCCCACTTAACCCCTTAACAAAGTCAATGTAACCTGAAATATTCATGAAGCCTGGAAATTGATTTCTATTATTTATTATAAATATTTCATTAAAGATCAGAGACCTTGATGTGCCATACATCGAACATAAGTTAACACATTTTCTTTCAACAATATATAATTCATACTAGTGAGTATTGTATTGAGGTGTTCTTTTTATTATTTACATTAGGCAAATATTGTGAAAAGAAATTTATTTCCAGTAACTCTGCTCAAGTGATAACCATTAGTGGTGGTCAAATGAATATGTGTGGTCACTGAAATTGGATTTGGGAGGTATAGATAACAGCACAATAGCCAAGGGCTATTTGAGCAAAATGTCTAGCTAACCACAGTTTTGGTCAAGGTTCAGCTTAAGCCAGGTATGGAAAGAAACAACATCTAAACCAGTATGCATATATGAGTCAATTATCTTACCCCAAAAATAGTAGACAGCCTAGGGCCCATTGAACTCTCCTGCATGGCAGCAGGCTGCATGCCAGGACCTCCCCTTGAGTAGGGACACCACTCAAGGTTAGTTGTTGAGGCTGAGAGATTCCTTGCCACAACATAGTCTTGGTAAGGGATTAATTGCATGCTAAACTTTGAAAGCTAAGTGATATTAAGGACTTAGAGTGCATAGGTAGTCCTTTAGACAGAAGCCCTTGGCTAAGTCTGGATCCAGCCACACTTAAACTCCCTCCTGAGAAGAAGTTTAGAAAGCAAATGGTTTCCCTTTTGAATCAACAAGAGAGTCTCATTGACAGCTTCTTGAGGGAAGTGTACCTAAAACACTGTCACATTTTCTATCAAATTAGTTAAGTCTCTGGGTTTTTTTGTCAATAAACAAGTTGCTACATCTCTTACAAGTGAAATATGTAATTCCATCCATGATAGCAGCAAGTTAAAATGTTTATATAAATGTGGTTTCTGGTTTTATTTTTAAAAGATCTATTAGTGCAAATACTGAATAACAGTGAGAACATACATCTCTGCTGGTTTTGGCTGGGACAAAATTAATTTTCTTCATAGTAGCTGGTATGGTGCTGTGTTTTGGATTTGTGATTGAAAAAGAGTTGATAATATAGGGAGATTTCCATTATTGCAAAGTAGTGTTTACACAGAATCAATGCTGTTTGTGCTTCTTAACACCACCTCACCAGTGAGGAGGCTGGGGTTGCACAAGATGTTAGGAGGGGTCATAGCCAGGACAGCTGATTTGAGCTGACTGAAAGGATATTCCATTCCGTAAGGCATTAGAATCTCAGCATACAAAGCTGGTGGAAGAAGGAGGGGGGACATTTGGAGTTACAACATTTTTCTTCCCAGGTATCTGCTAAACATGATGGAGCCCTACTTTCCTGGAGATGGCTGGATACCTGCCTGCTCATGGGAAGTGGTGAATGAATTCCTTATTTTCCTGTTCTTGCATGCATGGCTTTTGATTTACCTATTAAACTGTCTTTATCTCAAGCTACGACTTTTCTCACTTTAATCCTTCCAATTCTCTCCCCCAACCCATCACAGATGAATAAGCAAGCAGCTGTGCAATGCTTACCTGCCATCTGATGTTAGAACAACAGCATTGAATCAGATCATGTCAGACATATAACCATTCGCCATCTTACCAAATCTAGACTGAGTAACAAATATTATTTATAATAGTCCTCTTTCTGATTATTAAAAAATAAAGTTATTCTGTAAAATACTTCTTGTGCTTTTACTAAATGTATTTGTCTATGTTCTAAACAATGATAATATAATGTGTCTAATGTAAACTCTTCAGAATATTGGGAAAGTTTCAGTTTTCAAGACAGTATTCATTGATGCTATGTCATTCGTAGCCACTAGTTTACTACCACTACCCTTAAAAATATATTGTCATATTTACACCATTCAAATTATACAGCAAACAACATCATAAATCATGTCACACACTCTTGTAGTGCAAGAAGATAAGGTTTCAGAGTTCTTCAGTAACCACCTGAGTAGAGATTCTTAACTACAAATGAAACTATAAAACAAGAGACAAGGTGACATTTTCATGGAGTGCACAGTGACAGTAAATATGCAAAAGTCATTTGATTGCATATTATAACACACCTTTTAGTAATTTCTTCCTGCCAATGAGCCTTAAGTAAAACAAATATAATAAAAGTGTTTGAACTCAAGTTTTAACTATTTAAATAAAAGCTTTACATTTTCCCAATATAATTTTTCCTTTAGAGTTTGATTTTTTAAAATTAATTTTTCACTTTCCACTGCACTTTACAATAAAGAATTTTTTTTTCATTCTTCAATGACTTATATGGTCAAGAATGTTATTCTTTGCTATAATAAATTAGAGTTTCTGTGAATTTTCACACAGTTTAATGTATGCATATTGTGTTTCCCATTTGGTAAAAGGCTGTGCTTTGGGAGCAGAGATAAATTCTTCCTGATTACTATATGTTGTCTGTTACCTGTGGCTCCCAGAAAACCCTAAAAGAAGCATTGTTACCTCTGTAGCAACTGAGCAAAC
>NW_008688494.1:13698-14318 GCF_000695815.1 Acanthisitta chloris | reverse complement strand
ACATTATAAAGTAAGCCGTGAAAATGAAAAAGAAAGTTGCAAGGCTAGAAAAGAGCAGGAGGCTGGAAAGAAAGAAGAATTAGGAGGGAGCAGGATTTATAAGCCCCAGCAGAGTAAGAAAAAAATGCTTTTTGAAGGTACACAAAAGAGACTGAAGGGAGTTTGTTGCCAGTCAGAATCTGTGGATTGGCAGCAAGACTAGAGAGAAGGAAAAATTGGACACAGTATCAGGAAAGAATTTATTTACAGACACTTTTTTTGCATTCTGCTTTACCACAAAGAGCTTATTTCCTTCTATTTATAAATATTTATACTTCTAATGTCTCTTTCAAAATATCTAGCTTGAGAGGTTAAAACCCTTCTCTACAATACTTGAGATGTTTCCTTTAAAGAAGTGAGGCAGACTACTTCACCTCGAAGCTCTAGGAGACATGAATTTTCATGCATTATGCACATAATTACAATTCAAGTAAAGAAGTTCAGGTTATCATGGAACATATTCTTTTACCACGATATGGAATGATAAAATAGGTAATATAACTCTTTCTTCATCTGCTTACTTTAAAAAATTTAGAAAACTTTATTCTGAGCTGAAAAATTCATAACATCTTCACAAATTT
>NW_008688494.1:0-13678 GCF_000695815.1 Acanthisitta chloris | reverse complement strand
TGCCATAAGTGATAGATGAGTATAGCAGCCACTCTGATGCTTTCCTTGCTCTTTGGTTTCTGTTCATAAGGTGGTACTTGATCTAAAGCTGGAATTGGCTGTGTCAATCAAGCTAATCCAGAGTTTTAATGAATGTCAGTTCATAAGGCGTTTGCATGATTAAAAAAGATAATTCTTTCATATAAAAATTGCTTTAAAGCTCAAAGGAGTTGAAGATTGCTCCTTTGGAGCCACTAGAGAGCCTTAAATTAGTTTTTCACTCATGAACAACAAATAATAAAGCTGAGCTATGAAATTTGTTATACTGTTTACTGATAAATATTTTAAATATCTCAGGAAACAGCCTTTCACTAAAACTGTCTCTTTACTGATTCTCATTCAGACACTCAGTCAAATGTGATAGCATATCAAACTGGCTCATTTGTATTACTCATAAACAGCAAACAGGTTATTGTCTTTCTTTTGGATTTGTTGGACCATTTCCAGGTAACATAATTCTTGTATTAAAAAGTTGAGGTCCTTCAAAATATATTTTTGTTGGGGAAATAGAACAATACTGCACCCAATTCCCCTCCAAAAAAATGAACAAAAATATGGCCAGAAATCCACAACAGGTGATATACCTGAGAGAAAAATGCAACAGAAGAACAAGATATGCATGCCTTACAGTATGCATTCTGATAAATTAAATGGTGAACCAAATACTGATTGACAAAGAAACAAACAAGCAGTAGAAGCAGCCCCAGTGAGCTTCTCTCAATGTCATTAAAGAGAAAAAAACACCCCAAACAAACAAAAAAACACACCACTCATTCAGAATACTGTAATATTATACCTGGCAGGATAACTTGTGATATGCTGAGAAGGCAGTAGCACATATTATAAATAATTTAATTTCAATTTATATTGATTCAGAATTGTTACTGTGCACTGTTAGAGATAGCTCATCTCAGCCATAATGTATACAACTGTGTTGCTGGGCCAGTTTTGACATAGCTGGGGTTGAAATGGAGGATTTTTTTTCTTGGATATTTTGTTACTCTCCTCACAGCTGCAAATGGTAAAACAAGCAACAGGATGTGATTCTCCTTACTTCTGCTGCTTTCTGTGAGTGGACAGTGCCAGATAAAGAAAAACAACAACATGGCTTTAATATATTCTGCTGAAGTAGGGATTACCATGGTTTGCTTCATTGAAATCATCTTGCATTGCAGGAACTGAAGCCTTCTGACAGCTGTCTTTCTTGAAAGCTAATGGCCAAATCCATTTTCTTGTTTCCAGTTTATTATCATTGTTTTTTTGCTGAAAGCCATGGAGTTCAGCAGAATAATAAGGCACAGAAGCATATGCCCCTTGACAACTCTGTTGTTGATAGGAAACCAAATCGCTAAGTATGATTCCCTGGGGAAATCTCAAACACCTGCAACTTTTGATGTCCCCTCAGAATGATGTGGGTTATGGTGAAATCACTGCTACAAGACAATCTGTCAGAGGCATATTGAAGAAGTTTTTTTATTTGGTTTAATCTTTTATGACTTTGTGCTGTCATTTTGGCCTCTAGATTTACCATGCAACTTCAGTAATGTGAGCTTTTGTAATTTTTGTGATTTGGTTTATGCACTATACATATTTATTTTTTAAAGGCAGCTAAATAAAGGGCACAGCTACCATTCTCTGAGATAGAGGTGATTCCTTATGTTGTACAGAAATATGTTTTGCACTGAAAATAATTTGTTATTGTTACTTTTTTTTTTGGCATGAAATAAAAGTCAGACAAGAACATGTAATTAGAATTCATAGAAAAAAAACCCAAGCAAAATGGAAGCAGACTAATTTTGTTGCTTGAAAAAAATAATGATTGGGACTAAATGAGAGGCTGAAAAAATGTCTATATATATTAAAGAAATGCCTTACTTTGGAGAAATAGAAAATCAAATTGAAAACATTTACTGAAGGTTTCAAAATAAAGCATACTCCATTCACTTTCTGATCAAGAAATAAATGGGTTTAGTTGCTGATTAAAGAATTTTGTGCATTTATAATAGTTTTTTCATTTTGTCAACTGAATTTCTTGAAGGATACTTGTCATACTAATTTGCCAATATATTTTAACTTAATCTGAAAGTCTTCTCTATATTTCTCTTCCTGATTATAAATCCTTTGCTAGATTTAATCTCCTAGAGGATGCAGTGGTAGCATTTTCTTTTGTAGCCAAGTGTTGCACACACATGCACACACACACACACACACACAAAACCCCATGCTTAATTGAGTCTTCCAGAAATACTTCATTAATTCACCAACTAAATGCACCCTTATAGATGTAAAGTGTAAAGCAGTTTGCAAAGCAACACATTTCAATAGAAATCCCACTAACATCAAGATGGAAATTTTTGACCAATATAGCTTGAAATTGAAAACTGTCAATTCATGATTAATATTTTTTCTGGAATATAAAGAAATCTGATTTTATTTTATTTTTTCTATCATAACAACTAAGAAGAATTTTTAGATGATGCACATTTTCAAATTTCTTGTCTGTTCTAAAGAAATCGTGTTATGTTGTCCAAATAACTGCGCTAACCTCCTTCACTAATACATTGTAATAGTGTTCTATCATACTTGTAATAAACTGAAAGTGCTCCAAAGAATCCCCTGGTACAACTCAATTGATTTTCAAGGAAAAGCAAATCCTCTGGTATATGTCACTCCTTTAAAGCATGAGCTGAGACAAAAACCTACCTACTAACCAGCAATGCTTTGTCACCCAGACTCCCCTGTGCAGCTAAAGATCCCTTTAGACAAATCTAAGGAGTGTTAAGGAAAGATTACAAGAAATGCATTTATATGAGAATTTTGAGCAGTAAAATAATGCAAGAAAGTATCAAAGCAAACTTTATACATATTAATCTATACTTTTGATAGCCTAATATTTTCAGCACTATGAAAATTCTGGAGAAAAGCTAGGATTTACCTGAAAGATGGGACAAGCAAGGAGTTAATTTGAGTACACTGGAGCTGATGATCATTCTCTGACCTGCAGGAAATAATCAGTTGCCTAGTGCATAAATATCATCAGTCCACTTGCAAAGAAGTGTGGGATGAAAACTAATACTGCCAAAGGAATGACAAGTGGCAAGAAGATGAAGTGGAGGGCATATTCTACACAGAGAGGAAATTATTCTTCTGGTACATCAAACTGTTATATCAGTTTGATGAAAGTGCCAAGTAATTGATTTTAATGATACTGAGTTACTCAAAATGAGGTTACATGCTTTGCTTTCAAAACTGCACAGCACTGCCATTTTTTAATTTTTCTAAGACTGGTTTAAGTCCATTTATCTCCCAATGATCATTGTGACTTTAAATTACTTCAATATTTTAAATAAAAAATTCTCTACAGCTTTGCATCCGATGGTATCATGATACTGAGGAATATAGGGTGAAAGTGGAAAGAAGAGGTTACAAATTAAGGCGTGTGACACTAATTAGGCAGGATCAATTTGAAGAAATAAAAAAGTTCATCAAAATTATTTTTCCTTTTATCATTGAGGGCACTGTTTTCAATATTATAAAGATATAGAGGGATTATAACTTCTGATTTTTAATTTGACTGATTTTATTTCGTTAACTCACTTTCAGAAAAGAATGAGTTTCAAGCAAGTGTAACATCTGAATTAGGCCTGCACGGACACCATTAACTTTGTGAGAGAACTTTTCACAGGGGCTCTTTAGTCTTAACTTCTCCTTGAAAAGGGGCACCTACTTCCTCCAAACAAAAGTTTTGAAAGACTGTATAAACACATGAAATTTGAAAATAGGAGCTATTACTATACCACTATCTCTAGAAACATATTGTGGATTTACTAGTGTGCGTTCAAACAACAATTATGGAGCAAAAAATCGCTGAGTTAAGACAAGAGAAGAATAAAATTGCCCTATTACCAATTTGAACACTATGGGAAACCATATACCAGTACTGCATTTTTCAGTGATAACATTATACTGAGAGGCACTTCTTAAGTCGAAGCCATAAACCATAAGGGTTTTAGTAATGTGGAGCAGAACAATATAACTGATAATGTATCTTCCCAGCTGCAAGTAAACTAGTCCTCTTTGTAGTGTGAATCTCTTTGTTTCTGCAGCAGTTTTGAATGCATCAAGGCGTCTTGGAGGTCTACAGTTCTTTTTAGAAAGAAAAAAAGGATGCAGAAGTGTAATTTAAGTAACAGAAAAAGAAGCTAAGAATGCCTTCTTTTCAAATACTGAAGGAATTGTTTGAAATAATGGAATGAAACTTGCTGCACCAAACAGCTCAATACACAGAAGGTTCAGGATAAGGTGTAAACCAAATGTTATAAAACTCTATGCACACACTGAGTGAGATTGTTGCAGATCAGACATGAATGAAGAGTGCTGTGAATCAACTGCCTATGGTGCAATTAACCATAGTTATGCATAGTTAGTCTGCCAAGTTCCTGTGAGCATTACAGTAACATTCATTGAATTCATACAGATAAGGAGCACAAATTATTTAGGGAAAAGAATCATGAAAGGCTTCTTCTTTTTTGAGTAGAACTGTATGTGGGGGACTGGAATATGACAGGCCATATACAGTATTAATAACATAAATAGTGAATTACCTGAGTGGTAAACATTCCTTGGATTCTTTAATTTTGTATTATCTTGTTAGACTGTCCTGTAAGGAAGGCTGAAAATCAGATAAAAATTTAGAAAATAGGAAAATATTTTTTTTCCCTTTGGTTAAACAATTAATTCAATACAGAAATGTGTCAGACATGAAGTTTTTAATGAAATAGTACTTGGTATTTCCAGCTGCAAAATATTTGAGTATATTCTCTCAATCATCAACCTTGGACTGATTATGAAGGATTGAAACTATACAAAAATGGTTAAAGTTAAATTTGTCTTTGAAACTAATTTTTTTATATTTTCAAAAGTTCAGAATTGAACTTGAATTCTTGAGAAGATTAAGAGCTATCATTGATACATGCACTAGACTTTACTGTGTCTGAAATTGATACAAAATGGTCAGGATGACTTCACACTTCTGTGTATATGGCAACATACTGTAACCATTTTTTCTTAGATCCTATGTCATTTTTAAAAGCAATTCTTTATTTTTAGGGTTTTTTTTTCACAAGGATTCTAAGTCCTTGAAAAACATTTCATCTTTTCATCTTTATATGATGTTGCAGATAAGCATAAATAAATTTGCACACAGATATCTCAGATTTGAGTGTGACTTGTATGAACACAGATATTAAATTCAATATAGAAAAGTACATGCAAGCCTCTTAATACCAGAGACAAAATCAAGACTAACAACATCAAATGAAATGCAAGATCTTACAGAGAAAAATCATGCTAAATAATAAGTGTGACTAGGAATTCATCTTTGATCATTTTATTTGAATATTCCAATAGTTAATGCCTAGTCCTATTTGGATAATCACTGGAAACACTTCTGTTCCTATCTTTTCACTGTGATTAGTACAAGAGGATTCTGCCTATCTTAGAGTTTCTCTGTATTATGACCATGAAACTAAGCAATAACCATCATAATGAAGGATTATATCCTGACACTTTTACTTCTGCTTACTAGTAACTACAGTAAGTTTTAATAGTAAAACATAATCAGTGATTAACCATATATAATTCTTCTCTGCCAACTTATCTCAGGATTAAATTCCTATTTTGAAAATATATATTTTACAGTGTTTCACTTCTGAAAAGCACTACATAAACAATTTTATTTATCATTAGTTAAAAAGATCTTGATGGTAGAGGAACCCTTTAGAAAATGAAGAATCATTAGAATTGTAAAGCTAAAGCACATTATGCCATTCTGTGCATGGTGTCATTCAAGTAATGTGGCCATGGTTCAACACAGGATGGTCTCCTTGGAGAAACCATCGAGTTACAGGAAACTAAGATCACTTTATTTCCTCATTACAATATACAGACAGTAGCACTAATGTACTTATCCTCCCTACATGAGTCAAATTGTCTTAACTTTCCTGGAAGTTTCTGTTTAGAACTACCTTAAAGGATACACAGAAAAGCCGTAGGAGGAGAGGCTGAGAGAACTGGGTTTGTTCCTCCTTGAGGAGAGAAGACAGATAAGACCCTGGCACCATCTTCCAATACTTAAAGGGTGGCTATAAAGAGGATGTAAACTCACTTATTCACAAAGAGTCACATGGAAAAAGACCAGGGGTAATGAGTACAGATTACTCCTGGGGACATTCTGATTAGACACAAGAGAACAATTTTTCACAGTAAGAGCAATCAGCCTTTGGAATAACATACTCTGAGAAGTGATAATTCCCCAGTGTTTGACACTTTGAAGATTCAGGTGGACAGGGTGTTGGGCCATCTTTATAGTGCTTTTGTCATGAAAGGATGGAAAGAAAGGCACAAAAGGATGATCTTTGAGGTTCCCCTTCCAACCCAAACTATTCTGTGATTCTGAGACTCTATGATTAAGTGCCAATGTTGGATAAATTTGCTGGAAAGTTTCACAAATAAAGTCATATGTGAATTACCTATGTGAATGTATCTATACTTTTTAAGTTTAGAAAATAATATGCTCATCCTATTCAGAATTACTACAGGTATTCCAATTTCTAAAGCAAATTTAAAACAGAAAAAATCCACTTGAGATATTTTCCATATTTCTAAGATTCCCATAATAGTTTGTATGGCAGGATTCCAAGTCCTTAAATCATCGTTGGGGCCCTTCTCTGGATCCTCACCAGCCTCTCTACTTCTTTATTACCATATAACCATGGAATAATAGAATGGTTTGGTTTGGAAAGAATTTTAAAGATCATCTGGTTTCATCCTACCCTGCTATGGACAGGGACAACTTCTGCTAGACCGAGTTGCTCGAAGCGCCATCCAAACTGGTCTTGAACTGTTCCAAGGATAGAGCATTCAAAATTTCTGGGGGCAAGTTGTTCCAGTGCCCCACCATCCTCTCAGTAAAGGATTTCTTCCCAGTATTCAATTTAGACCTACCCTCTTTCAGTTTAAAGCTGGTCCTATCACTGTATGTCCTTGTCAAAAGACTTTGCATCTCCCTTGTAGGCCTCTTTTAGGTACTGTAAGGCTGCTAGGAGGTCTTCCCAGAGCCTTCTCTTCTCCAAGCTGAGTAACCCCAACTCTTTCAGCTTGCCTTCATTGGAGACTCACCCGAACAGGTCTGTGTCCTGCTTACTTTGATGAACCCAGACCTGGATGCAGTACTCCAGGTGGTGTCTCACCAGACAACTACATTTTGGAGTCTTATTCTTACTGAAACCCATGGTGAATTTTGTTGGTAGGTTCTAGTACCATTTTAGATTCTGAACAATGATCAGGAAAGATATGAATGGAACTATAGATATGACATATGACCTATGGAAGATCCACATCCACTTTGCAGCTACCATATGCTGAAAAAAAACCCCATTAATTATACATCTCACCTACAAAGATCATATTTTCTGATATTAATATACAGGGTTTGCTGGGGATATTTTAGATAATAATAATCAAAGAACAGTTTTGGTTTGGTTTCACATGCTTCACCTAATATCTGTCAGACAATTCCCTGAGGTGATACTGTCCTCTTCCAAGTTCTTATCTTCCTTTCTCTGTGGATTGATAGTAATGGGAGCTGAGAAAACTGACTGAAATCAAATCAATTTTAGGAGGCAAAAGTTGATGAACCTCAGATAGCCATGGAAAAAAAGGGAAATAAAAATAAAAAAAAAAAGTGTCTCATACCTGGTTTTTAAGTAAGGTTTAAAATTATTTCAGAACATAAAATAGAGACAAAATGTTTGAGAAAATTTCAGAAAAATTTTCATGTACATACAGAATCAGAGTCATCTAGGTAGGATACTCAATTTTTCAGTGTGAATGAGTGATATGTTCTTTGTTGGGGCTGAATACCTTTTATTTCCGTGTTTTATATCTCAAACACCTAGTTTTATACCTTACTCTTTTCTCTCCACTAGGATATTTCAGTGAACTTCCAATATCATTGTAAACGATGAGAGCTGGAGAACAAAGTTAAATATCTACTTGTACTTAACAGCCGCTATTAAAATGGCAGCAACCTGAAATATTCCTTTAACAGGCTTTCTAAATGACTCATGGATTGTCCCAGGAGGCAATACACACAGTCAATCACACAGAAATGTAGGTTATAGAATATTTAATCTCTATAAAAAAGATACTAAAATAAGAGATTTTCAGTTATCAAGGATATAATGCTGTTGAGCACTAAATAATATCCTCCCTCCCCAGAACAGAATTTGCTGCATTTCATATTGTTGAATTTCTTTGGCTATTGAAGTCCCAAAGGGGAAATTCGAGAAAAATACAGAATGTATCTCAGCTTTATAGTCTCTGAAAAGCTACTAGAATGAGAATTCTCAGTTGACCAAATGACAACTTTAACTTCCAGTGCAGCATAAGCAATTCAAAGCATAGAACTTGTACCAGTGAGAATAGAAAGCTGACCAGTAATTTACGCTTTTCATAAAATTCTTAATTAATTTGTTTAAATTGTTGTTTCTATAAGATGTTGCAAGTTTATTATTTCTTTAGGATCATAATTTATCCTATTAAAATACAGTAGCAGATTTTTTGTTGTTGTTATTGTTACTTTTGTTTTCCTGAACTTGAAACACTGCTATTTATTGTGTTTGGCAGGCAATTAGCTGTTCTGTGGTCACTCACATTGCTTTTAGCTTTTCAGTCCATGAAAGAAAGGAGGAAAAGAGATATTTTCCAGATAATCAGTATCTGAAACAAAACCAAAGATAAGGTCCAAAGATGAGGGCACTTTCTTTTCAAAAATATTATAAGACAAATATTATTGTATTTTAATTTCAATGTCAAGTGTCCAGATTGCTGAATTGCTAGTAAGATTTATCTTTTTTTTCGAGAGAAAGGCAGTTAGGTAAGTGACATACAAGTGTATTACGTTGCCCGTTTTTTACACCTACATTGTCTGATTCATTCATTTTTTACTGTTTGAGCAGCAAGACCAGTAGAAAGTGGTTTATTTCAAATATGAACCTTTATGAATGTTTAGCTAACCTTATGAAACAAGAGAACAAACTCCAAAATAAGATGAATTTGGGTTTTTAATTTCTACTAAGGAGCTGGGAATAAAACCGTAATCAAAAATTGCACAATGTTTTATGCCATAATGAAAGAATATTTACATGTGCAGCAGGCTTCTTCTATGGGCAAAGCTTGTCAATTTTAGGCTACAAAAAAGTAGTTTCATTTTGTGCAGCAATGCTCCTCTTTTACACTAATGTATTGTAAAACTGATAGAAGATATCATTTAAATTATAGTCAGTTGCAAATTCCTGTATTCAGATGTAAAATAGTCCTCATTTAAGGAAAAAGTGCATCTCTTGAATGTTAAGAAAGGCATTTAATGGCTTTGAGTACACATAACTTTGTGCTGATGCTTCACAATAATGGTCAATACTCGCTTGTTTTCTACTTCAGAAGACAAGAGGCTGAAAATATATTAAAACATGTTTTTTCTCTCCCTTAAACAACACTTCAAATAATTCTTTCTTCCTTAAAGAGATCAAGTGAGAACAAAAAAAATAAATAAAACCCAGAAATAATTATTTGTTAATACAGCACTTTTGACACTGTCTTTTTGACTCATATCGTTACCTATGAAGTGCATAGAAGTTATAAACTTACAGTGTATTCTAATTTACTGAAGTGAGGCATTAAGGAGAGATAATGGTTTAGTATTAGAAGAGCAGTGACTTCTAAAGTCTGAGAAAAAGCAGTACAAATTTAGACTATAGTTCAGTTTCAGGGAGCTCTGGAAATGTAGCTTTGAAAGACATATTTAAAAAATCTGCAGGAAGGAAGAAAACATTTAAGAAGTTTGGAAAGACCACAGCATGAGTTTCTATTTTCTTATAACTAAGGGTCATAGGCTTCAACTCTGTCCAGAACACCAGAGGAAAATTCAGCTTCAAGCAAAGGTGAAGTATGAACACATTAACTCAAACTCAAACTCAAAGCCATGTAGTAGAATTTGGATAAAATGTGAGAAAAGGGTTCTGTATAATTATATTGTTCATGCTTGTTTATAGCTACACCCAAGGAAGCCAGTGATCCATAGGTGAAAAAAGTAGGAAATAATTAGTTTTCTACTTAAATACGTGCTTACATATTTATATATGCAAATGCTTAGAACTAGTCTAAGGTACAAATGTTTTCTCTCTTTTCCCAATATCTGGTTAAGCATTCCTATTCAGAAAAGTAATATTCCTAATCTTCATCTGAGCATCAAAACAATATATAGAAGCATTTTTTTTCACTATGAGTTCATTCTTCCTTTGTTTTAATCCTGGCTGCATTCTTTAACTGAGGGTGTTCAAAACGACTCATCAGATTGCTTCATGCTGCATGGCATTTAACCTATTTGCCTTACACATGAAATATCCATAGCTTTTAATATTCCTGGCACATTTCCTTGTCTCTCAGCATGAAGTTCATTATCCTATGTAAGACAAATTAACATAAAGACAGTCAATTTTAACTGAGCATCAGCCTGAAAAAACGGAGGTACCGAACTATCAGTTTCACACACAAGTCTGTGTCATGGCATCAGTCAGATAAGCTTTAGATGAAGATCAGCAAACCCTCACTGTTATTGTGCTTGACAGATCAGCAGCGAGGTTCAGTGACTTTTAAAAGACTAGGACCTCAAAAATAATTCTTCAGTGTAGCGTCTTGCCAGAATGCTGGACAAAGCTTCTTGTTTTGTTTTGTCCTTGGCTATATCTTATTTCTCTCAAATATAACAGATATGTGAATGAAAGAAAAATAAAATTCATTAACATGGATGTCAATAATGAAAAGAAAAATGTTGCTTTTATTTAATTGAATTTAATTCCTTACTCATGCCAACTGGATGCATTTGACAAGAAATTAGTCTGCTCAGTTAAAGGCTTGGATATGATGAAAAAATGCATTTGCTGGAAAAAAATAGAGTTCTAGATATCTGAAAAAGTTTATAGACAAAACCATACAAATTCTAGGATTATAATTGTTGTCCAAAGGCATACATTTTTGTCTCCATGGTAATCCCTTCTATCTCCATCTGAGAGGGATGGAACAGCTGGCAAAATCAAAACCAACATTACCCCTTCAAATTCAAGAACAATACACAATCAACTTTCTTGGAAAGAAAAATGCTTGTTTGCTCAAAAGCTAATGAAGTGCACATGCCTCAAAATAACAACTGGTAAGTCAGAAAGTGCCCTAAGCTCTTCCAGCTCTGCCAGTGTCATAACATAGGGCTCTCCCTTGACAGTAACTGAGAATACTAGATAGACTGAACTATTAGAATCACAAATGATTGATTCCGATTCACAATACTCACAAAAGGCTGCCCTTGACATGAACAGACAGCTTGAGGTATTGAGCTAATAAACTCACAGTGCCTATTGCATTAGTTAGCAAACTGAGAGCCAAAAGATGCTCCCCAAGTAGCTAAAGCTTATAATTGAACTTTAGCAAGACATTTACATCAAGTGAATAACCTCCCACTGGTCCACTCCCAGTGTTATCTGATGATACCTTGTGTATTGACAGCTGTCCAGCAATCTGGAATTGCTGAAATTTTGGCAAAACAAGTGTTCAAGTTTCTATAGTAGATGAGCAAATTAGAGGTGCTGAGCCAATAACCCCTCTTCAGTCTGATTTCTGTTGGGTGCTGGCATAATGAAAACACAGAGAATTTGATTTTCACAATAACCTTTGGAAGTCGGGGCCATCTCTTCCATTCTCCATTTCTATTTTAAGTACAAACTGCTAGAATGATTCACAGAAAAAAGTATCTGTAGACTGACACAGAATCAGAATTTCTAATAGTCTGACCATATCTGATCCTTGTGTGCACATTTCACATGTGCAGGAGAGCTTCTGCTTGGCACTTTCAATGACAGATCTGGGCAAATCCCTAATATTAAATTCTCCATCTGCTTGGGACTATTGTGTGAACAACTGTTCAAGTCCTCCCTCCTGGAAAAACGGTGAGATAGGGAAAGGGGTTAGAGAAAGGGAGGACAGATTGAAGAAATACACTACTTCGAATTCTCACCACAGACAGTGAGATTGAGGGAATCATGGATTCATAGAATTATAGAACTCTGGAACCACAGAATCACTGAGGTGGGAAGAGACATCACAACATCTGTAGTCCAAGACTCCACTCACAGCAGGAGCAGGTTTGAGGTCAGGAACAGTTTCTCAGATCTGCATTGATCCTGATCTTGAAAACCTCCAAGGACAGACATGGAACATTCCCTATGAGTAACCTTGTTCAACTGTAGTTTTTGTGTAAACAATGATAAGGGATTGGAGGAAGAGATGAGAGACAGAAAACGTAAATGTTAAAGAAAGATGCCTTATTATTTATTTCAGTCTTTTCCAGGATGACAAATCTTTTATTGTCTGATTTAGGGTTTTGGATTGGTTGGTTTGGTTTTCTTTAGTTTTGGGTTTGCTTTAGTTTTGGGTTTTCTTTTTGTTTTGGGTTTCATTGAATTGTCTTAGGTTGATTCTGGAACAAGCATCATTTAGTAATAGTGTAGGCAAAATGCTCATTGTCATAACAAATCAAATGAAATTATATTAATATAAACTTTAACTCAGGAAAATAAACAAAAGAAGATTTATAAGGACATGGTTAGGTTCTAGATGAATGAAAGAGAAAAGTGTGTCTTCTAATTTAACCGTTCATAAATTGCACCTGTTAAAGAACAACCTAAAGGTTTTTATGTGATGTAATAAATGCTGTGTTGCCATAAATGTTGTATTTCCACAACAATAACATCTGAGAAACTGAAATCTGTAAATCTTGCCTGTTTCATTTTGTCAGGCATGTTTATAAACATTTTGTGCACTTTAACTTTTACAGGCTGTATTTAACAGATTATTGAAATCAAAACAAGTTTATACTGAGGCAGCTGAGAACCTTATGTGTGGGTCTGGAACATTTTTTAGTTAAACAAACAATACAAATCAATGTAATGCAATGCATTGCTGAAAACAGCTGAACAGATGAGTTTGATGCAGAATAAGTTCCACATTTTTATTCCATAGAATAAGACTTGAATATGGAACTATAGCACTGATATAAAATGTTCAACATTTAAGTTAATTAGGTCAAATAACAGACCTTGAAACAGATGAGAAAATTATGGTTTTCATGCAGTTTGTAACATACAGCTTTATCTATTTGGAAGACTTGATTAAGGAACATAGTTTCATGTGTCTGCAAGATTCTTTTGCTGTCTAAGATGATGTCATCCAAAATAGTGATACTGCATTTTATGTCCTTTTTGCAATTTGTTTATAAAATTGCATTGACTGATGAACCTTACTGAAACCACAGTTTCATTCATGGTGGGCTTTCTGGGGACTTACTTTTCATGTTCTCTCTGCCTGTATGGGAAGCTATCACATAAATAATGGAGCTCTGTGAAAGATTGATTTACCAGTGACTTACACTTCTCATACGCTGAGGTCCCACATCAGTCTCCAGTATATAAATGCATAACAATATGCATACAGATGAAAAAATAAACATATATATATATTACAATAATAT
>NW_008688493.1:0-3322 GCF_000695815.1 Acanthisitta chloris | reverse complement strand
GGCTTGTCGAACCTGGACGAGACCTCCTTTTGGATACCCACTGCCAGGCATGGATTCCACAGAGTCAGGACATAGACAGAGTGATGCTGCCTGGCATAGCGGGCACCAATAAGCAGCCTCCCAGCTCAGCCACAGCCCCTCTGCAGGAACAGTCCCAACACTGCTGGGAGTGATGTGCTGCCTGGTGCCCGTGGGCAGAGACATGGCCCAGCCCTCCTGGGTAGGGAAGGGGCTGTTGATGCAGTGGAAGACAGCAGAGTTGGTGGGCAGCTCTGCCATGGTGCCAGGTGCAGATGCATCCCTCTGCCTTTGGGGATGCCTTCCAGAGGTAGAGGTGGAGTTTATCATCACTGTACCATGGAGGAGGTGGGTTTGAGGAGGAAAAAAAGAAGCTGGAGATGCTGGGGGTTGAACCCAGGGCCTCTTACATGCGAAGCAAGCGCTCTCCCGCTGAGCTACATCCCCCTGCCTTGGTGTCCCCACACCTGGGGGTCCTGCTACCCTCCCTGATCCTCTTGGCCCCATTTTCAAGCCAGGGCAGGTATGGCCCGTGGCCATGTCCAGGTGACATTCCCACAGCCAGGGAAGAACAAGGGTGACCTCTCAACTGTGGCCATCCATTAGGGCCAAATTGAACTGCAAGTCCCATCCCACCCCAACCAATCCAGAGAGTACTGGAAGTGAAGGAAGGGGTTCTTGCCCCCCACAGCAGCTTAGCTCGTTGGCCTAGGGATGTGATTCTTGGTTCAGGTGTGAGAGGTCCTGGGTTCCACTCCCAGACCACCCCTTCTTTTGAGCACCCACCTGCCTTCAGGGCACACATTGCCCCCGGCTGTGGTGGGACCCGGGCCAGGGTGATGGGAGGACGTTAGTACCTGGTGCCATGCGGATGGGCAGAGTGTTTCGGGTGGGCACAACCCAAAACCAGGATGGAGCCCCTAGGAAGCAGTGGGGATGGTAGAGTGCAGCCTGTGACAGTCCAGTTTGGGGCCCTGGGGGCAGAGCAGGGTGGGCAGTGGAGCAGCTGTGAGGATGAAGGGATTTGGCCAATCCCCCTCCCCTGCCCTTGCACAGGGGGATGTAGCTCAGCTGGAGAGCACTTGCTTGGCATGCTAAGAGGTGCAGGGATCAACCCCCAGCATCTCCATGTCCTTTTGCCTCCTCAGACTCCTTCCTCATTTCTGCAGAACTGGCAGAGCCCACAACCCCTCCAGAAAAACCTTGGGGCTACCTGCAGGCTGGCCTGGGATTGCCTCCTGAATCCTGCAGCCAGCGAGGAGATGCCCACAGTTGTTTCCCTCCCATGGGATATGGAGTTTGGCTTCAGCTGGTTTGTTTTGAAGGCCTGACTTGTGCGTGTAGAGAACTGTGCAGTTCAGTAACAGCTATTGGACCTGTGCATCAGCCTTTCTTTCTATGGTTTGTGTTTTTCTTTCCCAGACATTGGTGTGGAGGCAAAGACAAAAGAATTGTAACCTAGAAAATTTTGGGTATTGTTTTGGATATGTTTACAGGTGATATTGATAACAGAACTTCTCTCACATGGGGCAGAGACTGCATTGTCAATATGAAAGATTTTTTGCCAAAATGGCACATAGCAGAACTCTGAGGCTGAAAGGTGGCGCAAACAAGGCGGGCGGGAAGAATGTGAGGTTCGAGTACCCAACCCATGAGGAAATGACACAAGGGATCATACAATCATACAAAGCTTATAAAGGTTCAAGTTTTGGAGGCAGTATGTGTTCCTTCCTGAGGGGCACCCGACTCAGCTCACTTGTGTCAGGAATAAAATAAGGTTCGTTTTGCTTCAATTATTTGGTCTTCTTTTAAAACTTATTTGTAAGCTGCTGTAAGCTCCCTTGCTTTGCCCAGGTGCTGTGGCGTGTGGAGGGACCTGATGTCCCTTCCCAAGGGGCTTGGGGTGTCTCCCCCCTCAGTGCCGGAGGGAGTAGGTGGGCGGGAGGAGGGCAGCGAGTGGGAAAAGAAGGGCTCGTCCGGGATTTGAACCCGGGACCTCTCGCACCCTAAGCGAGAATCATACCCCTAGACCAACGAGCCGGGGTGGACTGTGCCCCTGCACCCCTGTGTGGGCACGGCGGGAGCGAGCGGCACCCCGGGATGCCCCAACACCCGCGCACTCCCGCAATACCAGGGGGCATCAAGGATGGTCCGGGACAGGGGGAAACAGGGGTGCACAGGGGCAGGAGGGACACATGCCCCCACAAGGCTTTCTAGTCCCGGGAAAGCCGGAGAACTAACATTTTCCCGGATTGTAGAAAGGACACTTCATTGCCCTGTGCCACGTCACGGGAGGAATCAGGTTGGAGAGCACAGGGCAAGCAGGGGACAACAGCATGGGAAACAGCGACAGGGATCTGGGAGCGAGGAGAAAGACAAGTCAGAGCGGGCATCAGTTTTGGGGATGCGCCATGGAGAAGGGTGGGGGATGCTGCTGCCAAGCATCAGCCATTTCAAGGGCCGCAGAGAGGGTTTGGGGCAGGAAAACCCCGGAGGTGGTGGGACTGGGAGACGCTGGCACTGATGCCGTGCGGCCACGCCTGGCTGCTGCTGCCCAGAGCAGCCGCAGCATAAGGGACCTCCCTGCTCCCAGAGCGCACAGGAGCTGCACACAGCCTCAGCTGCCCCTGAGCCCCACGAAGTGTCCAGGGAGCACAGACCGGGGGTGCAGTAGGGGCTTTATCTTGGCTCGTTGGTCTAGGGGTATGATTCTCGCTGTGGGTGCGAGAGGTCCTGGCTTCAACTCCTGGACAACCCCTTCTTTTGGCCTCCCTCCGTCCCCAGGGTGTGTAGGACCACGGGATAATGGGCAGGGGGCGAGGGCAGCACTGTCTGGCACCGAGCGATCGCTCTTCCATCCTGGCTCGACACATCCCCGTGAGCAGGATGGGCAGATAAGAACTGGCAGCGAGGTGCTGCTAGAGCAGGAGCACGTAGCTCAGATCAACCCCCAAGCATCTCCATGACCTTTTACCTCTACAGACCTGTCCCTGCTGGCTGTGGGGCTGGCAGAGCCCCCAGAAAAGCTCTGGGGCTGTTTCCTGGCACCCAGAGGTTGTGTAGAATTGCCCATGGCACTTTTGCTCCCCTGCCCTTGTGCTATAGGGCACAAGACATCTTTGTTTTCCTTCCTCATGGATCTCGGGGTGTCTCTTGGGGTGAACATACATGCTCGAGGGCAACAGCTAGGAAGGAGGATGGTGGTGGGTGGGTAAAAGGGGGACTCATCCAGGAATTGGACTTGGGACGTCTCGAACTCGAAATGAGAATCATACCCCTAGTCCAATGAGTCAGGACTCAGGGG
>NW_008688492.1:1836-4368 GCF_000695815.1 Acanthisitta chloris | reverse complement strand
CCTCCCTCCCCTCCCTCCCCTCCATCACACCCCCATCCCCTCCCTCCCCTCCATCACCTCCACGCCCTCCATACCATCCCTCCGTCCCACCGGCAGCGACACAGACACATCCACCTTCCACTTTCTCCTCCGTTCAATTCAACCCAGCCTTCCCCCGGAGGCTGTTTGGCTGGTTGCTGGGCGGGTTTTTTTTCTGGGCGGTAGGAGCGGGTGGAGCGTTGGCTCCGTGTGCCATTGACCTCCCCGAGCCAAGCCCGCGCTGGGCGGGGGACACTGATGAGAGCCACGATCGTCCCGCTGGCAGCAACAACAGCACGGAGGGCAGAGAGGTCTTGGGGGCAGGAAGTCTCCCCTGCTCCAGAGCAGTTTTCCACACCACAACCCCAAAACTGAACATAACTTTGTCATCTAATGAGGCTGGAAATCCTGCAGTGCTGATCCCTGCAGGGATTCCACTTCAGGGATGCACAGACCCCAGTCTTCCATGCGGTCCCTTGTTATTTGCATGGGAAATTCATGTTTATTACCCTTTTCCTTTTGGTTTGTTTTTTTTAAAGGGAAAATATGCAAAGCCTCAGTAAGAATTGTGTTCTGAGATGGGAATGAGCAGGAGATGGCATGAAGTATCCCTCCATGGATCAGTCCCTGAGCTATTGACTCCTTATTTTTTTCAGGGATATAAAGGCTAGTCCTGATTTTGAGTGAAATCCTGAACTGATCCAGAGCTTGGCATCACTTCCCTGCAAATCCCAGCTGAGACTTTAGACAGGATGAGGCCTAGAGCCACAAGGACCCACAAGGACTAAAATCTCCCCCGAATGCCACTGGTGTCACAGCCCATTCATGTCCCATAGGAAAAACCTTGATCCAACACATTCAAGTCAGATTTTTAAGGATGAGAGGGAGGTGTAGGGGTTTTTTTTCCATTTTCCATTGGAATAAGACCAGTAAGAAACTTAAGAAACTTTCATATAAGTATTTATTGGGTTAGAAATCCTGTGTGGTTTCTATCCCAGAGCACATCTGCATTCCATACAGGTAGAAACAAGCAGGAATTGCTGCTCCACTTGCCATGAGGCTGGCTGAAGTGGAATGCAGCATAAGGCACCTCCTGCAGTCCTCGAATCCTTCTTCCTTTACCTAGTCTGCATATAAAAATCTGGTGCTTTATAAGAAAATACCCTAATAATTAGGAAAAAAGGCAGCAAATACTTAGTCTGAAAGGCAGAAGTGTTCTACAGCTCCTCTTACTGCTTCCCATCCCTTTTTCCCAGTCCTTTGATATTTTCCAGGAGGCTTCATGTGAGGAGTTTAGCTAATATTTCCATTTGTGAGCAAGATTGCTGCTGGATATATTGAATTTTCCTGGTAGGCTCCCACCAGGGATTGATAGAAACACTTGGGAATTCATTTCATGAGTTTACATTCAAGGAATTGAGGTGTGTTGGTGCACCCAGGACAGCTCCACTCGAGGTGGAGCCTCAAGAGCCCTTCAGGAGGCAGCTGGAACATCAGGGAGTGCCCATTCCCATTGGCACAAGGAGCTGGAGACTTTGGAAAAGAGGCTTTAACCCTGTGGGATAAGGCTGGACAGGTTTCTCAGGGAGGAACCTGTAGGTTTGTTTCTGTTTGGATGAAGGGAGTTGCACACAGAGCTCTGGCTCAGGGTGGAGGACATCCCATCAATATCCCACCCCACTTCTCCCAGCCCCAAACATCCTCCTCCCCAGATTTCTCCAAGAGAGTTGAGTGCTGGGCCTCTAGTGAGCATCCCTGTGGGAAAGGGTGATGGAGCTGGCTCCAAGGGCTGTGAAGAGCCCAACAAAGCCAGCTTTATTCCTCCCTGCTCCTATTTCCAATCCTCTACTGAAGCAACACAATGAGGGGCTGTGCAAAAAGCAGTATCCAACTCCCTTTCTCCTGCAAGGCAACACTTCCTCCAGGAGCAGCTTATGAAGAGTTGTTCATGGGAAAGCGCTGCTTGATCTGGAAGCTCTCACACTTCTTGTACTTCATGGTCAGTCCATACTGAGGAGTGATGTCCACCTCATCACCAGGACGGAGGCTGAACTCCAGCTGCTGCAGCAGGGTGGTGAGGAAGAGGAAGATCTCCCAGCGGCCTATGGTCTCCCCGATGCATCGCCTCTTCCCCAGGCCGAAAGACAACACCTTTTCACTCTCCATCTTGTTTACCTCAGTCCCTGCAGCGTTGAGAAACCTCTCAGGCTTGAAGGCTGAGGGATCCTTCCAAAGGTTCCTGGGACAGAAAGGAGACACACTTGAGGATGATGTTTTATCACAGAATCATGGTATGGTTTGGGTTCATCCAGTCCACCCCCTGTCATGGGCAAGAACACCTTCCACTATTGCAGGTTGCTCCAAACCCCATCCAAACTGGAACACTTCCATTCCAGGGATGGGGCAGCCACAGCTGCTTTGAGCAACCTGTGCCAGGGCCTCAGCACCCCCACAGGGGAACAATTCCTTCCCAATATCCCATCTATCCCTGCCTTCTGGCAAGGGGAAGCCATT
>NW_008688492.1:0-1496 GCF_000695815.1 Acanthisitta chloris | reverse complement strand
TGGCTCCATGGCAGAGGTGCTTCAGCCTGCAGGGCATTGGGACAGTCATTTTTAAGGATGAGAGATTTCTAACCCACTGTAACAGGGTCAGCAATGAAAAAAACCTCCTCAGAGAGAGCAGCTTTGCAGTGCTGCCTCATTCCACCATCCAAAACAACTTTGGCAAGCTCTATCCCTGATCTAAATTGCCAACTCTATGTCACACCCCATCAGCTCAGTCTATTGAAACCTCTGTTCAAACTTGGATTGTGTTTGCCTGTGCAGATCTCAGAGATGGATTTAATTCCCTGTGCAACAGCCAGAGATCCTGCAGTTTCAGCACAGAAATCAGTCAGCAGCCCTCAAAAAAAAAGCAAGGATGGAAAGTAGAGAGCTTTGCCACCTTGAATCCTCCCAGCAAATCTTCCCAAGCTGTCCCAGCTCAGCTGCTGCAAGGTGCCAGGTGGGATTTACCAGTGTCTTAGCTTGGATATGGGGAATCCTCTCTGCCCTAAAGCCAGTGTTCCCATTTCATGCTCACCAGAGTATGCAGGAGCAGAAGGAATACTGGAAGGTTTCTGTGCTACTGGACTATTTGGATACAAACATCTTGAGTTTCTGATCCAAAATATTGAATCTGGGAACTACCTTCTGTATCAAGTCCTAGTCAACTTATTTCCTCCCCTGGGAGGGTCTTTACTGAGGAGCAGTGAAGGGACAAGATGGGGCTGTGCTTTCCAGATCCCCTTGCACTCCCAAATCTGATTATCAGTAATCATGACTTAAGGCCAACAAGTTTAACACGAGTCATGTCATGACAATCTTTTCCCTGGAAGAGCGAATCAGGCAGTTCCCACTGAGCACATACAGAGCTGTCAACCCAGATCACAAGATCTGCTTGGCAGGAGGATCTACTGACCCCTGATAATCCAGCTGCCCTGTGCACTGAGGGCATTACCACATCAGCTGGGTAAGTCCTGGTGATGGGGAGCTGATGAGCCGGTGGCAAATCAACCTGGACCATGCCCATGCTCAGGAAAGCCAAGTTTGGGCTCAGCATCAAACCCTTCCCAGGGAGGTGGTAGAGTCACCATCCCTGGAAGTGTTTAAGTGCCATCTGGATCTGACACAGGAGGATATGGCTTAAGGGTTACAGCAGAGTGACAGGTTAATGGTTGGACTTGATGATCTCAGAATTCTCCTCCAACCCTGATGATGTTATAATTCTACGATTTTTGGTTCAAATCTCCCTTTTCCTTCACAATCTACTAATTTCTTGGCACAAGGATCAGAGTCATCTTAACACCAAGCAAACCCATGGCAGCCTGGATAAGAAGGTGGGTTTGGAATACTCACTCATCATGGTTCACTTGCCACTGGTTGATAAACACACAGGTGTCCTTGGGGATGTAGTAGCCATTCAGTGCTGTCGCTTTTGTGGTGCTGAAGGAAACACGGGTGAGTTAGAGGAGACCCACAGCTTCAGGAGGGATCAAAGTCTGGCAAGTCCTGAGGGG
>NW_008688491.1:53740-54662 GCF_000695815.1 Acanthisitta chloris | reverse complement strand
GAGAGGGGGAGGGGGGGGAGTTCTCTGCTCTGCCTTCCCTGGCATTGTGTGGCCATCACTGTCCTGCTTCCTGAAGTTCTGCAGCCTGGTGGGGGGAGAGGAAAGGGGATGAAAAGTGTTGGAGGTGCTTGTAGAGGGAGAAGCTGGAATGCCGGTGTGCATTGATTTGGGGTGAGGGTTAGGACTCCTCACCAGCAGTCCAGCCTCTCTAGTGCTGTAGGACAGTGCAACTGGATCATCCTTCCTCCCCTGTGGATATCAGGGCACCCCACTTTGGAGAAAAACAAGCCAAATTTGGCACCTTTTGCGGGAAAATAAAGATGTGAATTTTGCACTAGGAAAGAACTGAGTGCAAAGGAAAGTGTTGGCAGAGAAGCACCATCTGCTGCTCTGATGGAGCAAACTCCCCAAGCTGCAGCAGCCCTCTGGGCTGAGAGTTGCTAAACGTGGTGCTCTGGCCACACTGGGGACCAGGGACACCCCCTCAGTGGCATGGGGACCTTGCCGTGCTGCAGCTCACCCTGAAGTAGTTTCGACTTCTCTTTCCTGGGTGCCTGCTGAGCTGTTCCTGGCACAATGAGGCTGCTCCATTTTGCATTATTATTTTGCAAGTGGAAAATTGTGCATGAGTGTGCCAAGGAGGAACTGCTCAGGTGAGTGCCCCAAGGTTGGGTTTGAGCAATGGGAGACTCCTCCTGCATCTGAACATCAGTGCTTTGAACTTCTACTGGGCACTAGGAGAGAGGATGGGGAGGGGAGATGAGGTTCCTATGGAAGCTATGACTCCCCCCTCCCTGTGGGCACTGCAATGCTACCCAGTAGGTCTTCCCTTGCTGCAGCTCTGTGCTTTGCTGTTTTGTGCTGGAAATGTCTCTCCTGACTGCAGTGGAGGAAAATGTGACCTGTGGATGCAATCAAGGCT
>NW_008688491.1:48749-53718 GCF_000695815.1 Acanthisitta chloris | reverse complement strand
CCCTCCTCTCTACAAGACTTCCCTCATGCTTCTGTAAGAGGCGCAGTGTTGTAGGACTGTCCATCCTTGCCCTATCTCTCATGTCCAGAGGCGGTGTGAGGACATTTTTGCCAGCAGTCCTTTGTGAGGGGCCCACCTATCCAAAGCCATCATTGGAGTCTCCATGTGACATCTGCAACCCACCCAAGTCCAGCTTGTGCTACATGTGTTGGGTCAGGGCTGTTTGGTGATGTGGGTGTGATATGTGTGAGGATCCAGTGAGCGTCACTCTGCTGCAGCCCAGGGATGTGGACAGGGCCTGTCACTAGTGCTTGCTGCTGGCACCAAGCCCCTGTCACCAGCCTCCTAGGTGGGAGCCTGGAGAGTGGCTGCAGCTCCTGAGCGCCTTTCCCAGCATGGAGACCAAAAACTGATGTTTCTGTTTTTCTGATCGCTTCTTTGGCCGCCAATTAGCACGACGTGAGAACTTGTCTCCCCGATGACGCGCCCATGTGACTCCTCGGATGCTTTAATTGCAGGGTTTTCAGCAGCCTGGGTGCGATGAAATGGTAATTGTGATTGTGTGCTGTGCGGTAACTGAAAGACGCAGCTCTTTGGCGAAGCTTAATTAGGAAATAGGGACGCTGTTGGGAATGGCTCTGCGATGCGATTTTCCTAATGAAAGCTACTGAATAGGCAGCCTTGTAATAAAGACCAGACTCATGAGAGCACTGCCAATTGCTCTTCTCTAGTGTTAATTTTGTATTTCCTCCCCATTGTTGCTACGCTCTTGGAAAAGCTTGAAGATAAAATGCTTTATTTTCTTATGCCTCGTATCCTGTTTGGCAAGCGGCGATTATAGCGTGTGCATCTGGAATACATGAGTGGCCAGGCATGAGCTCCTTCAGACTTGTTAATCTCTGATTTCAAGCTCTGCCACTGAAAAAAAAACTAAAGCAACTTCAACCTGCAGATGATCTGCTCTCTCATGGCGTGGCTCAGCAGGAGATGCTCGGCTGAGCTCGCAGATGCGTGGCTGGAAGAGAACTGGCTCTGAGTGATGCTGCAGGAGCATGGTCTGTGTGGAAGCAGTGTGGGGTTTCATGCTCAAGGCTTGGGTGGTTTCATCTCAGCTGTCGTCTCTTTGCATGTGCCACTGCTGTAGTTCACGTGCTGCATCTGAGAGTTCACCCAGGTTTGAGTCTCCTGCTGGTAAGACAGAGCCTGGAGGCCAGATCCTGCCAGGCGCAGTTGTGGTCCAGCGCTACCACCTGTGCCACACTGTTCCTGGAATGGGGCTGATGTGGGTCCCATGTGCCCACGGAGGAGCAGGCTCTGGTGCTCCCTCCCCAGCTGTTCTGGTCTGGCTGAGCGGTGAAAAGGTCTGCAGATGTTTTTAGCCAACAGATGTGAGTGTGACCCTCTTGCTGAGTTAAAAAGGGAATAGGAAAACGCTACCTGGCTGAGTGCGGCAGTTCTGTGATGCTGTGACAGTTCTCAATGACTCTGGATGCCACAGGGACGTCTGTATTTGTAAGAGAGGTTGAGATGGGGCTTGACTTTCTCTCGAATGCCTTGTTTCATTGCTCAAAATTCCCTCAGATCTTTGGTGGTCCTAAAATGCTGCTGGTCCTTATTTTGGGCTGTGTTTAAGCAGAAGTGAGCAGAGCCTGGCATGAGCATCTCATGTGGTGATGTTGTCTGGGAATAGAAGGACATGCTGGAGCATTGTACCTCTGGTCACGTTGCTCATGGCTGCCCAATGCTGCTTTGTCCACGCACGTAATGCTCAGCTTCAGCTTGATCTTGTGACTTAGCAGATACTGGGGTAGGGAGTTTGTCATCTATGTTGGAGGGTTTTGTGTGGCCACATCAGGGTATTTTCACTCTGCCTGTCCCAGTGCAACGCTGTGTGGTTGAGGGTATGGCTGGTGTGTGCATGCTTTAGGAGAGACACTGTTGTCTTGAGCTTGCAAAGTGTTTTTCATCCCGTCCACAAAGGCCTGTTCTTTGTTGTCTCAAATTAGGATGAAATGCTTCCCCTTTCAGCTGCTTCCCCCAGTGCTCGATGTCTATTTAAACCCTCAGCCCAGAGGCTTCTCAGTGAACAAGCTCTCATCCTTTCAGGTGGCATTTCCCTTTTCTCATTGTTTCTGGCAGTCTGTGCATGTGAAACTTCACAAATGTTTCTTCATCTTCAGTGTCTTTGTGTTGATAAACCTTGTAAATGGGTACAGAGACCGTCTGCTGCCTCCTGCTGCCACGTCTGCCTGGTGGAGTCACAGCATCTCTTGGGTGTGGAGGCTTTGCAGTGTGACCAAGAGAATTCCAACCTGGCAGACCCAGGCTGAGTGACATCCCTACTGCTCCTCATTCAGCTATGTGAATACTTCATATCTGAGAGGGCTTCTGCTTGTGGCTTTCCTCTCTGGATTAATTAGCTGGGTTGCAATCAAAGCCAACAAGGCTAATGTCCCCAAAGGACTCATTAGATGGAAATTGTTCCCAGTTTGATCTAGTCTGGCTGCTGGGGGTGCTAATCCTTTAGGGAACTTGAGTGGTATGATGGAATGGCTATGTGGGTCTAAATCGATTTTTGGTGGGACAGAGCACACTCAGAGTCTGGGAATCTACGTGTCCCTTAGCTGCCAGACTGCAGCACTGGGTTAGAAGCAATGGAAAAATATGGAGTATTAAACAGAATCCCACCTGCTCCCTGTGCTCTCCAAATACTACGCCTCCATGAGGGGGATTCTTTAGGATAAAGGGAACAACCTTTGACTGTGGAAATTGGGCACTTACAGTCACCATCATGTCAGTTCTCTTGTGGACTTGGCATCTAGGGAAGAACTGGGATGAAGGACCAGCCCTGTTGGGATTAAGGCCTCTGTGCTGTGATGCTCCTGCCCATCATGGAAGGAACCAGTAGCTGGAAGGGGTTCAGGCTGCATGTGCTGCACGAGCTCCTGTCCTTGGTCCTGTGACATGTGACTGGGGGGATCTGGGGACTTGTTCTGCATGTATGAGACCAACAGATTGGGGCTGTGCCAGTCTGGCTGGAGGCACTTCAGGGGCGAGTTGCTCTTGCTGCTGCTCAAGGCTGTTGTCTCACCTTCAAATAGAGTCCCTGAGCTAGGGAGTGGGGATGGAGAGTCATGGATATTGCCTTCACATGGAGAAGGGGATACTTCTTGGCTTGTCTTCTCCATGGCTTTTTGGGCTGATGGCATGTAGCTTTGGTGGCTGTACTAGGCCAGCCCAAAGGATTGCCCAGCTCAGGGTCCAGCCCTCAAGCAGGGACATGGGCCTTGCTTACTGTGGTGGGACTGTCCCAGGCTCTCCAGTCCTAGCATCTTCCCCTTGTGCAGCCTGCCCTTCACATCTACAGGTTTGGCACATCTGGGATGCAGCAGTGGCCTCCAGCTTCCAGGAAGAAGCCTACTTGTTCCCAGAGGCTAACACAGGGTTTGGAAAGGTTTCAAGCCCTGAGCCATTGTTCTTCTCTCAAATGGCAAGTGTGGATGCTGCTGTGGTATCTGCGCTGTGGTTTGTTTGAAGATCCTCAGGGCATGAACAGCCTGGTGGGGTTGGCCAGTACTAGCCATCCTGCTGTTGGATGGATGTCCACCTCTCCTTGGACTGTCTCCTTGTTTGGAGACTTCCCATTGACTGTGATGGTGGTGCTGTGGTTGTACCAAGTGCTCCAGTCAAAGCAGGGCTCTCACACCCTTTTTTGAGCTTTGAAAGCACATGTGAACCTCAGCCCTGCTTGCCCTTGGCCCAAGGGTGATGGGGAACAGCCAACAATGTTCTTGCCATCATCTGTCTTTTGTGGTGCTGCAGCCAGTGGTGCTGGAAGTAAATTGAAGGTTTTGGGCAACCAAGCCAGGGACTGAAAAGGCTCCTGGGTTCCCAGCAGGGCCTCCACAATGGCAGGAAGCAACTTCTAAAGCTTCCTTTGGATACACAGGGCCTTGGGGGAAAGATTTACTTGCTTGTTTATGCTGTAAGTTAATCTATTTAGTGAGTTTGGCATTAAAGCTCACAAAAAGCTCTCTGAAATGGTCACGCTGCTTGTTTGTAGGGCTTTGTCTCTCACTTACTTTGTTTCACAGCTGGAGTACTTAAGCAGAGACAGAGCCAATTCAAATCTCGCATGTAAACTTGTTTTTCCAAATAGGCTGAAGGAATTAGCATTAGCTCTCACTGTCCTTCACCACCAGGGAGCTGTGGGGGGAAGGCAATGTGAGACAGGAGTTGGGGTCCCTGCTGGGAGGGATCCTTGTGCTCTGTGCCACTTTGCTGGGATGCAGGATGGGGATGGTCCCTGGCCCTATTCAGGCTAATAGCTGATTTTGCAATAGAAAAACCCAGCAAACCCAAACTAAACCCCAAACAACCCAGCACCCCTCCCTGTGTGTTACTGCAGCAGAGTAGGTAGCAGCATGACATAGTTTTGGGGGGTGTAAGAAGCCTTGGGAAGAATTTGGAGAGGCACAGGAAAGTGCTGTGTTAATGGAATAAAGAATGGGTGATGAGAATTTTTCATGATATTGCAGTAACAGCCTTTACCCTTGTGTTTGATGCTATTCTAAATGATAGTGCCATCCATGTGTAACATTGCACAGTAAAAATGGATTTTCCCCAAGGACCATGTCCAAAATAGTCCATGTATGCAGCAGCTGCTGCAGGAAGCACATGGGACAGCTGGGATTGAGGTCCGTGCCTAGAGCTAGGCCGTGCTGGGCTCCCTCCCAAGCAGGACACTTCCTTGCAGCTTGGGAGGGAGCTCAGCATCTTCAGCTGCAAGGGAGGCTTGGGAGGGAGCTCAGCACCTGCTACATGTGGCACGGACCTCCACTCCAGGTGTCCCATATGCTTGTAGGAAGTGTCTCTGGCTGAGCATGGAAATACCTGGTGTCTTGTCACCTTCGCCCCATTCGAGTGGCTGTAAGACCCTTCCAATAGGGATGTCTCCTTGTGGCTGTCT
>NW_008688491.1:27099-48733 GCF_000695815.1 Acanthisitta chloris | reverse complement strand
TGACCAGCCACTTTGGCGAGTGTTGGGAGGAACCATTTGACACCGTCATGTCCTTCACTTCCGTCTTGACAGGGGCAGATTGGATTGCCCCCTGTGTTTTGGGAAACACCTCTTTTTCCCCCTTTAAGTTATGCATTTGCTGAATTTTCTATTTTCCCCCCCACCGGTTCTCTCCTGTGACACACAGTAACCTCTCTGGTAGACTTCCACCTTCCCTGAAGAGCAGCCCTGGAGTTTCCATTGCATCCTCTTAACAGAAACAAACACCCTGCTGGGCTATGCCCAATACCATGGCTATCTCCAGGCTAAATCTTCTTGGGGCTTGATGCAGAGCTTGTAATAGACTGTGATGTTGGGTGAAACTTTAACCTTCACTGTTGTGATAAAGACTGATAGAAGCTAAAATTAACTCTTGCATCTTGTGGCAAGGCGTTTTCATAATTGGTGCCAGGCACAAGTCCATTTCCTCTCTGAGGACTGAGTATATAAAACTTCTTTTCTTACTCAGATCAGATGTGTCATTTCTGCTTGTTTTTTTGAGGAGAAAAATAGAGACTTCTTATCCTGGTGGAGTTTTACCGAACTCACACAGTGCATTGAGTGGTCATGGATGGGGCTGGGGTTGCTGATGTCCTGGATGACCTCTCTGCACTCATTGGAGGTTGGCTGAGAGTTGCATGGATGCCAGACAGGTGTAGAGGTGTCACTGGCTGCCTGGCACTGGTGGCAGAGCTGCTGTTGCTGATGGGAGCAAGAGGAGAGGACATGGGTTTGACTGTGCCTCTGGCCAGAAAGCAAAGCACAGCTGTTGAAACCTGCCAGTCTTGACCTGGTGGGTTGGAAGGTGAGCAAAGTGTTGGTGGAGGGGAGATAAAAAGAAGCACAGGGTAAGGCTGGCATTCTCCCCCATCCCTACTGGTTTTTTTTTATTTTCAGAAAGTTACTGTTAGCATCAAGATGTACTTTACAATGGCAATATCCAAGGAATTCTCACAGGCTACCTCAAGGCAGGAGGATTGAAAAGGCAGTGAAATGCAGACTGGAAGGGCCATCAGGACTGAAAGGGCTTCTGAATGTCTCTCCCTGGCCTTGGGGCAGGGAGCATGCTCCATCTGTCATTCTGTTTGAGTCTGTGCTGCTTGTTCTGCCTTTAAGGACATGGGTACAGAGAAGTCTCCTCCTTACAGCAGCCTTTCTGTGACTAAGTTTATCCCATTTCCCACCTCCAGCAGAGCAGAACATATTTTCTCCCTATCCTTCAATTTGAACCTCATCCTTCAGCACGTCCAGGGATGGGACTTTTACAGTTTCCTTCAGAAACCATTGCAAAAAGTAATAGATAAATAGTAAAATAAATCAAAAAGTAAGAGCATCGGGGAGATAAATCCTGCCCTGTGCCTTTCACTTCCCGAAGGTTGATATGTTAACAGTTCAAGAGCATTGCATTGCAGGAGCTAAAAATAATGGAATATGGAGATGAAGGGTGCAGCCTGTGGTTTTTAGCTGGAGATGGAGATGATGGCAGTGTCGTGCAAATGGTGAGAGCATCTGATTGAAAGGACCTGCAGTGAGTCACTGGTGCTGCAGACAAAAGTGTCGTTTTGGAGAATGAGAGAAAGTACCACTGCAGCACTTCTTAGTGGGGCTAGTACAGAGATTTGTATTTCTTGGCTTCAAAATAAATCATAGCTTTAAAGAGGTAGTGACTGGAATTCCCCTGTTACTGGTTTGTCAAGAACACACAAGATCCTGTCCTGAAAAATGGTAATTGTACAGTAACATTTCAAAACATTTCAAAAATAAGTCAAAAGGAAGTCTCAGTCTGCAGAGCGGCGAGGAGGTTCACAGGCAGTTCTGTGCTGGACACTAGTGCTGATGTGGTTTCAGTTTCCCCTCAGCGCTGTGGTGGGGTCTGATGCTGGTTGTGGTCTCCACGTAGTCATTTACACTGCTAACTTCACAGCAAAGGAGTCGCTCGCTCACAGAAAGTCCCAGAGTAGCCTTCAAGTGTCTTGAGCTTGTGTGAGTCTGCAATGCATCGCGAGTTACTTCCGTTCCTCAAGGAGACGCCTAGTTAGGCTAAAGTTCAGGCCTGAATGTGGAAGCAACAAACCTTTGAATGACTAGTTTGAGCTCAGGTTGGTCAAGATGCAAAGCCAATGCAAATGTTGTAGTCCCCACTCAATTACTGTTGAATACCTGCCGCTAAAGGAGGCCACCAAGATGATTAGAGGGATAGAGCACCTCTCCTGTGAAGAAAGGTTGAAGGAATTGGAGAAGAGAAGATTCAGGGTGACCTGATTGCAGCCTTCCAGTACCTGATGAGAGCTTACAAGAAACATGGAGAGAGGCGATTTCCAATGAAGTGCCAGGGGGTGGTGGCTTCACTCTGCCAGAGAGTAGGGTTAGATTGGATATTAGGAAAAAATTGTTCCCTGTGAGGTTGGTGAGGCACTGGCACAGGTAGCCCAGAGAATTTGTGGCTGCCCCATCCCTGGAAGTGTTCCTGGCCATGTTGGATGAGGCTTGGAGCAACCTGGTCTAGTGGAAGGTGTCCCTGCCCATGGCAGGGGAGTTGGAACTAGATGGTCTTCAAGGTCCCTTCCAACCCAAACTACTGGTTTTCTCAGTGTCCAGTGTGAAGGAGGAAGGGTACTGTGCTCCCTCTGCAAATTGGACTACAGAGGGACAGACTCTGGAAGGATCAGATGGGTTTTGTGTGAGCCCTGAGAGTCTCCTGAGCTGCACATGATCTCCATGAAGTTGATCCCACGGTATCCCCTGCAAATGACTAATTGCTGTGACTTCCTTGCTAAAACTAGAACCAGTGTGTTTTCCTGGTGTGGCCAGAGCCTGAGCCTGGCTCCAAACTGAATCCTGAGTGTTGTGTGCCTCCTTCCAGCCCTTGCACTGTTTTGCAGTGTGCTTTTACCTCTGTGTCTTTGGTCAGCCTGAGGACGAAACTGTCTTTCCAGCTTCATGAAAGTGGAAATAAGCTCCTGGAGAAGCTCCCTGGAGTTGGAATGTCCTCAGTAATATTGTGATGATAAGTTCATAACCAGGATGATACCATGATGATGGTGATGGTTTTACTCTGAAATCACTAAAATTTTGTTGTGGTTGGGTTTTACCCATTTTAGAGACAGCCCCACCTGCTTGTCTAACTTTTCTTATGACTGAAAAAATGGCTCAGGAGAGGAGAGGCAGTGGCAGACCCAGTCAGCAGCGTTCAGCCATGATCCCCCACAGACAGTTAGGTGCTGGAGCATTCCTCATTCTTCTGCCATCACACCAAATCCTGCTTGTGTCAGTCAGCCTTGGCACAGTGGGTAGGAGGCTGGATCTTCCCTCTATGAGGGGTAGGAGGGTGCTTGGTTGTAGACACAGGGCAGTTGATTTCCTTGATAACCTCAGGACAGGGTCTATGACTAGTCCTGCAATGGCTGATGGGAATTTTGCTCCTAGTGGAAAAAACAGTGCAGGTTTGGTATGGAAATGAGACCTGTGCTGCTTTGTCTCGCACATGCTGGGCTGTTGGTGTCCATGACTGTCTGTTGCCAGCCCTCCTGTGCTCCAAATAGCTAAGAAATTATGCGTTTATCTTTTTTTTTGGATTGCCAGTTCTCTAATGTAGTTCATCTGTGAAACAGCCTCACAAAATTGAACTTAGTCAGTTTTAACGTGCACAGGCCATCTTCGGAGGTGGGAATAACTCTGTTTTTACTGCAAAAACTTTAAAGTGTCACTTGTGGAGCTTTCTTGGCCTGGTGGATTATGAGGAGCTGCTTGTTCAGGCCTCTGGCACTCTTCCTCAGAGCTTACACCTGACTGTCCAGAAGTGGAAGTCTAGCAAGGAGTCCAGGGGACGTTCAGCGGTCAACATCACCTGTAAAAATACTGGCTTCTGCTTTTGATTGTTATGATTTGAACTGGAGGGAGGAAAGAAGTAAAAGCTAAACCGAGTGAGTCTAATTGCAATTTCCATGTTCCCGTTATTGCAGAATCTGAGCTTCTTACAGGCTTTGAAACATTTAGTTGTGCAACTGCTGGCTAAGGAAGGAAGTGTGATTATTCCTGTTTTGCATGTCGGAAGCAGTTTAGGAAAATAAGGACGGGAGTTGTCTTGCTTAAGGATGCCTGCCTAAAAAATTAGGCCTCTAATTTAACTTAGTCTGTAGGGCCCCCTGAAGAGGGACTCAAGATGGGCAGGGTAAGATGCCCTCCATAGCAATTGTTCTCTGTCTGTAGATGTTGATTTGCTTATTCACCTCATTTTTGCATAGGTAAAGTTGGAGGCAATGAATTCTGCCCCTGGGATAGACCCAGTGTCACTGTGGAGCTTTACAGCAGAGCAGATAGTTGATGTTGGTTCTCCAAAATCACTGGATGATTTCGGGTTTTTGCTTCATGCCTCAGACTCGATGATTTTTAGGGGCTCAGGGTGATCATCCTGAAGTTGCCACCATTAATGACATCATTTTAAGAAATAATACACCAAGAGTTTTGTCTGGTCTGCTTTGCCTTGATGTGTTATTGGCTGTGCAACAACCTCACAAAGGTATTTAGGGAATTAGAGGCTTTTCTGCATTTTGTTGTGCACTTTTCGTGCTGGTCAGAGCCCTTGCAGGGACACCAGCAGGGCTGGGGGGTGTGGGGGTGTGGACAGACTGTTCAGAGCAGGAGGTGTAAAACACTCATGCAGAAAGTCTGACTGAACAGTAATTGTGTATATGAACAAGAGTTCTGCATTCAGCTCTGGGTCCCCAGCGTAGGAAGGACAGGACCTATTGGAGCGAGTCCGGAGGAAGCCAGCAAGATGAGTAGAGGGATGGAGTAGCTCTGCAATGAGGAAAGGCTGAGAGAATCGGGTTTCTTCAGCCTCGAGAAGAGAAGGTTTTAGGGTGACCTAATTGCAGCCTTCCAGAACCTGATGAGGGCTTACAAGAAACATGGAGAGAGACTATTTCCAAGGGCCTGAAGTGACAGGACAAGGGGGTGGTGGCTTCACTCTGCCAGAGAGTAGGGTTAGATTGGATATTAGGAAAAAATTGTTCCCTGTGAGGTTGGTGAGGCACTGGCACAGGTAGCCCAGAGAATTTGTGGCTGCCCCATTCCTGGAAGTGTTCCTGGCCATGTTGGATGGGGCTTGGAGCAACCTGGTCTAGTGGAAGGTGTCCCTGCCCATGGCAGGGGAGTTGGAACTAGATGATCTTCAAGGTCCCTTCCAACCCAAACCATTCTTTGTTTCTATGGATAAGCTCCTTCTGGACCTAAGCACAGTGCACTTGACCATACATGAGCCATCTCTGGAGGACTTAATTTCAACTGAATCCTTGTCAAGGTCAATAATTTTGAGGGCAAATAATGGCAGTTTTCTTCTTTAGATGGTGATGGGTATCAACTTGCTGTGGTCTTGCACTCTGCAGTGGTTCTCTCTCCCTTTCTGAACAGCTGTGTTTTGGAGACCTTCTGGAGGGGAACTGAGTTATCCTGCTTTATCCACTCATCTGGCATGGTTGTCCTCCTCAGCTGTGGTGAAACCCAAGCAGTACCTTCTCTTTGGCCACTGCTCTGAGGTTGCAGCTGGTTATTGTTGTTGATGTTGTCTGTGCATGCAGTGGGAAGTAAGGGAAGCCCTGTCCCAGCCTGACTTGCTCTGATGCTTCCTTACCGGTAATTTGTACCCAGTGAAGGAAGCTCTGGGAGAAGATAGGCTGGTTAAGGTGGGGCCAGGTTATGAACTGCTTGAGAAGTGAATTAAATGGCTCAGGACAGTGAATCTGTCCATCTGTATGACCAATCAACTTAAAATTTTCTCTAACCTTAACAAGGCATTAAAACAGCGAGCTCCATCCCTCAGATTCAAGGTACCCCAGTCTGAAATGTTAAGGCTGCAGCTGTCTTTTGAGGCGCATGAATGGCCGCCGATACCAAAATGAAGACAAGTTTTCCTAGTAGTTTGTCCCAGAAGAGCAAATTTTGACCACCCCTTACTTCTTTTTCCCCAAACCATCAGACTGCTGGACAAGGGTTTTGCAAAAAGTTTTCTTCTGGGAACTGACTTAACATGCCTGTAGAGTCAGTTTTGCTGTCTCTGAGGATCTGGTCCATCTGAGAAAGTGAATTTCCCCCATTTGCTCAGGGGACAAGGGAGCTTTTAAAAATGGCAAATCTTGTCATGGCTCTGTATGTTGTTTTCTCAGTAACTCCCAAGGAGTTGTAAATTAAGGATGTTGTGTTTTGGCTTTGTGACTGTTCCTACGTGTCTCCCTGCTAATTAATGCACTATAATTCCAGTGCTGACAGATATTACATCTAAAAGTACCTAGAAATGCCGCTCTGGTGATAAGTTTTAAGTAGGAAATGTGTTAAGACCTGATCCATTCTTTAGCTCTGCTGTAGAAAGCTTCTGGTAATGGGGCTTATCAAACCCCCTTGGGGAAGGGAGGCAGGAGGTTTTGCCCTGTAAATGAGGATGAGATTCCGTTGGTGTCGGCAGAAACCTAGGCTATTATGTCTCTAAGGAAAGCCTTCTATGTATGTAGTGATGCTTGAGTCTAGCAACCAGACTGGACAACAGCCAGTCTGTGTAAGTCCTGGCTCATGCCCATGGTGACCAAATAGGGGGAAACTGGTAATAAATCACAGAGTCATCAGGGTTGGAAAAGAACTCCAAGATCTTCAAGTCCAGTATTTGAATGAATACCACTATGCTCACTAAACCATGGTGGAAATGGGTGGAAAGAGTCTTTCCTTCAGATTTTGTCAGCTGTTGGTCAGTATGTAGCTGTTCCGTAGCATCAAGGTGGGAAGAGTCCAGCTCCATGAACATACAGGGAGAAGCAGATCTCTTGGCTCCTCTGGATCTGCTCCTCCCCATCACAAGTCAGTGTTGCATGGCTGTGGGAAGAGGCCAAGGGAACTGATCCCTTCAAACATGGAGTGAGAGCCCCAGGATTGCTTGAGCCCAACTTAGCCATGTGTGTCCTCATTAAGGGGAGCACACAAAGTCATTGCTTGGATCTGGGCAGCTGCTTTCATGTGTCTTTCCTTCCTCACCCCCTCTATTGCTGGCCACATGCCCTGCTGTGGCATCTTGCAACCTGGCAAGCACCAAGGGACATCACAGTTATTTCTGACCAGATCATTTGTGTGTGGTCTTTATTTTTGTGTTTTCTTGAATGTGACTGTTGAGTTTCCTGGAACTGCTTGGCCCAAACCAGAGTCTTTTGCATGTTACAGCCTCACAGCTTGTTGCACAGCGTGGTGGGTGCTGCATGTGGCTCTCGGATGTGGCAGGAGAGTGAAATCATTGTCCAGAATAGGAAATGGTGGCACAACCTCCCTCAGGCTCCAGAGCACTTCTCCTTTTGGAACCAGTATGCGGGAAGGTGAAGTAAGATCATCTCTGTTGAAAATGCGGAAGTGCAGGTTGCTCTTGGAAACCATCTCCATGGGCAAAGCCTGTGGTGGAGACATCACTCTGGCCAGTGGGAAGGGTTATGTTTTTGTGTGGATGGATTCAGCTGCGTGGCTTGTGGCTTCCTCTTCAGATGGGAAGTCTACTCAGTGCGTAATGGAAGGCAGAGGATAAGTGAGCTGCAAGCTCTGCAGTCCTTGCTCCAGAGAATTGCCATCTCCTGTTCTTCTGCCCTTGGGAGCTATGTCCATGTCCTTGCTTGCCCATGTGTTATCTTAGTCCTGCTCATGACACGTTGCTTAATCCCACAGGAGTATTCCTACTCTCTGTGATGGTTTGTTTTGTGCTGCCAGAGAGGGAGAGCCTTCATCCAAGCCTGAGCTGTGCTTGTGTGGTTGCTGTTGGCTGTTCTCAGCGGCTGCTGCTGGGGAGAGGGACTGAGGCTGCTGGGGTTTTGGCTGGAGTTTTCTTTGACCTCATTTGATTACTGAGTCCTACGTGTTCAGCAGTAGCGCAAAACACCACAGGGAAAGTAACTTATGCAAAAATACCTAGTGTCAATGCGTTTCCAAAGATGCAAATGACTTTCCAAGGTCACACGACAGATCCTGCAGCGAACTCCAAACCCGAGAATGGCTCAGCCCTAGCACAAGGCAGCTGAGGAGCTGCGTGAGGCCATGGGGTAGGAGCGGACACATGAGGGAAAACAGATGCAGTTAAGGGTGTGCTGTGAATGAAGATGACTGAGGGTGGGTTGCCATGTGTCTGTGGGTTCCTGGGTCCAACAGCCAGCCATAGCAGATCTTTTCTGCTCCAGACTGTCCAGGGCACAAGGGTACCTGATGCAGCTGCAGGGGCTTGGTGTGTCTGGTGGAAGGAAGAATGAGCATCCCCATCAAGGAGTGCATCATGCGCATTTTTCACCCCAGCTCTGCTGGAGCATGGTGTTCTCCAACTGTTTAGAGAGAGGGGGAGGCTGGGAGGGGCTGGAAGGAAAGCTGTTGTTGGGAATGTTGTATAGAGAGGAGGTGCCATCATGAAGGAAGTGTCTGTCAATGTTAGCAGTGACAATAGGCAGAGCAGTTGTGAGTGTCACAACTCCTGGTGCAGGACCTCTGTGCTCTTCCCAGATCTTCCAGGGGTTTGCCCTGACACCTTGGGTGAGTTACTTTTTCTCCTCTTGGCTTTTCTCAACCCTTTCTCCTGCCAAGGGCACGTTGAAGCAGTGAGCCCGCATGTTCAGGGCCATAGCACAGGCTGCCACCTCCAATTCTGCTGATGAGGGATGTGAAGGGGGGGCAATCCATAACTGACAATGCTGGGCTGTCAGATGTCCTAGTGTAGAGGTGTTATTCCTGTAAAATGTGCTGCTTCTACTTGAGCTTTTCTGCAAGAGGATTAGATTATGGAATATGCACGACCATTTAACCCCCTGGTGTAGGAAGATTTAGCCCTAGTTAGAAGTGTTTGGCCAGTCTTGCTATCATTGACATCTTCCAACAAGCAAATGGCCGTCATCTAGATCAGCTGGTGCTGGAGGACTGAGCTTCTACAAGTAGGGCTGCTCTGCTCTGCTCTGCTCCAAGCTGAAATGGCCAAGCCCAGGGTATGGGTTAAGACATGTTCTATTTGGCAGATTGTGGAGTATTTTCAGGTTTTGCCTTGGGGTTACTGCTATGAGGAGCTGTAGCTCAGCCTCCATCCCTTGGATGGGCTGTGAATCTCAAACCAAGGCAAACGGCTGCAGCTTTGTGTCGCAGAGGGTGGGCTCAGCTCCAGCATGGAAAGCAACTCACCAGTGGTATTTCGCCTTGAACTGCAGCTTTTGTCTTTGAAAGTCAAAGCTGTCCCAGAAGAGCCACCTCCATCCTGTTGTGATGGTGAAGTACATGGAGTGCTGCTTTAGGGGTGTCTGCAGGGCCAGGTCTCCCAGCGCAGTGTCACCGCAGCAGTGTTCGTGTCAGGCTCTTGAGCTGCTGTGGTGCATGTTTTATCACAAATAGGCAGAGCAGCTCTGCCACGATGCATACACAGTTCTCTGCACTGTTTAGGCACTGTTTCTTAGTATCTAAGTTACTGCTGAAACCGCAGAATTTCTAAGGGGATGTCTTCATTTGGGACGGCGTGGAGGATCATGGTATATAGTACTAAGGGACAAATGTTCATTTCTGCCCTTGCCAGGGGTGCTGCGGTGCTTTATGAGTGGTCCTAGGAGTGGAGAACATCAAACCTATCTGGTGACCAGTGACAGGATCCAAGGGAATAGCATAAAACTGTATTGGGGTGCTTAAGTTGGATATTAGAAAAAGGCTCTTCCCCTAGAGGTGTTTGGGCACTGGAACAGCTCCCCAGGGCAGTGGTCACAGCCCCAAGCCTGACAGAGCTCCAGGAGCTTTTAGACAGTGCTCATGGTGGGATTGTTGGGGTGTCCTGTGCTGGGTGAGGAGTTAGACTCCATGGTCCTTGTTGGTCCCTTCCAGCCCAGGATATTCTGTGATTCTGTGAAATAGATGAAGGCTTTGTTTGCCAACAGAATTTTCAGTGGGGTAAAGTTTCATGTATACACGTCTGAACCTTCTTCCCAAACCTAAAGGCAGGAGGTAATTGCAGACTGTGTGCCTGACTCCTGCACCCTCCGAGCAGCCCTGCGAAGGCGCCATGGGGTAGGTGGCAGCCAGGGGCTGGTCCTGTGTGACTGCCTCCAAGGTGAGCCTCTGCCAGATGATGTATTGTTCTGGAACTGAGAAGCTCTTCCAGCCTGGGGGCTATCTGAAAGCAACATGTTTCAGAGGGTTGTTTTTCTTCCTCAGCTCTAATTTTAACGGTCGCACTTGGGATAAGTACTTTGAAGCCTTAATTACAATTATGAATCTTCCTCTGTTCCCAGGTTTCCCCTAATTGGCTTCCTGTGAGAATTTACAAAGCTGGTAAAAACAAAACTGCTGTTTTTGTGAGGGAGTTGGTGGCATGAGATTCCTGAGCCCAAATAAAACTCAGCTCTGCCGAGACCTCTCGCGCTGCTGTGCGGGGCTGGACTGGCCCTGTCGCCAGATGCTCACAAGGGTGGCATTATATAAACTGTAAGCTGATTTACATGCTTGCATTTGGAAAGTGCTAATCTAGTTTGATTTTTTTTTTCTTTTTTAAATTTCTCCTCCCTCTCTTTTTCTTTTCATCCCTCTCTAATCTTCTGCGCTGGCTGCCTGTGCTTGCTGCCAGGTTCCCAGCTACTTCGGCTGGAATGGGCCCCAGCTGAATCCTTTATCTGTCTATTTGGCAACCCTGAGCGAAGTAGTTAGCAAACTAATGACACTTTTCCTGGCTCATTAATTAGATTTGCTGAGCTGAGCGGTTGCTGCTGCTGCTGCAAGAGTCTGGACAAGGCAGTTCTGTATTTTGTTTCTTAGAAATTTGGGGTTTAAAAACATGAAGTTCCAAGGCAGCGTTGGTACTAGCGGTTGAATCCATGGCTTCCCTGTGTGCACTGATGTTGAGAACACATGTTTTTCTCATGTGTAGCTTCATTTCTGCAATTTGCTGCTGCCTGAGCAGTTCTGCTTGTGTGCCATTGTGTTACTGCTCAAAAAGTTTGAGGATGGGTCCCTGGGTACTCTACTAGGTGCCCTTGGCAGGATATCTTGGTTAAGCCATGTGGTTCTTGTGGGTTAGAAATAACCTCTGTGAAATGGTGGTATGTTTTTATGCATTATCAATATGCCTTTTGACATGTTCTGCTCTGCCAGCTTTGCCTGCCAAGGGTTATAAATGGGGTTGGGAATGCTACAGTAGGAAATAATGTCAGAATGAAAGAAAATTATGCTTTCACCTTTACCTGCTGCTGCTTTGGAGCTGGTAGCTGAGGGAGCACATTCTCAACAGGACACTGCCTCCCCTTTTGGAGGGGGAAACTGAGGCACAGAGATGCCATGCCATAGCATCAGAGCTTGATGGGTTATTGCAAACTTTTGGTTCCCTCTGTAACCAGTAAACAACACTGTCTTCTTCTTGGTTTGAGGCCTGAGCAGTCCATGAGGGCAGTGAGTGTTGGGGTCTTGTCACCCATTGCAGCGTGGGAACCCAGTCCTGAGGCACCCTGTGGAGACTGAGGGATGCTCGTGGTGCTGATGTGCTGCAGTTGGTGTCATCCTATTTACAAATGGGCAGCTTGAACATGGAGAGACTCAGGTGGGGGTCACTATGCTGGGGACAAGAGGAGGAGAGGCAGTGCTAAACCAGGCAGTATTGAGGCTCCCCAGCTCGGCACTTCATTTATTCATATAAACATCTAAAACTGAAACTACTGACTTGCCCATGATTGGATGGCGTGATACAAAAGACTGAGAGTTGTCTTGCTGGCTTGTCCTCCTCCAGTCCTGCAGGTCTAAAGGCTTTGCTTTGGCCTCCTATTCCTCAAGATTGCCTAAGCTTTCTGTGTAAAAGGGGGCATCCAGGAGACTTGAAGTCCCTTTTCCTCTGTTCAGTTGACCATTTGACCCAGGTAGGTTTGTTGGTGTGGTGATTTGGGGCTGGCACTGCTTGTGCTGGTGAAAACCGTCACAGTGGCTCTCCCTGGAAGGAGTTTTGCAAGCTCAGAATTGGGGGAGGAGAGCAGAAATAACTGCGAAATTTCAGAAACCTGTGACTAAAAGCAATTCGCACTTAACCCGCTTGAGAATTGCCCTCCCAGATAAGCAGCAAGTGTTTATCCACCAGAGACCTGCCGCTGGGAGAGGCGAATTGCCTGCTACTTGGCTTCTGCTAAAGGCGGAGAGGCCGGGCTAGATAGTTAGACTGGTCTGTACCCTCTCCTGTCAACTTACAGAGTCGAGGATATTCCCAGAGGGAGTGGGCTTCCAAGGGAGGTGACCCCATCAGTTTGCTGAGTCTTTTGATCCCTCCTGGGGGGCAAGCTGGCAGCTGTGAAACACAAGCCTGACCTCTGTCAAAATAACCTCACAGTTACTTTGAGTTAACATTTTGAAGTTAAAACCAAAGAAACAATTTGAGGTCTCCCTGGAGGTAAGTTAGAAGGGGAATAGGTTGCTGCCAGCCTGGAAGTGCTGGGAGTGGGAAGCTCAAATCTGCGCCGACCTTCCCTCTGTGCTGGCAGAGTCACCTCACTTGGCTCAACCTGTGCTGTTTCTTTTGTTTAAAAAAAAATTAAAAAAGACTAGCTATGCCCTTCTCAGAAACAGCCCCTTAGTGACCAGCTGAATTCAGGTGTGACCTGAGCTGTGAGTGCTGGAGATGAGACAAAAAGGTCACTGCACAGGAAAGTTCTTCCTCATGTTCAGGTGGAGCTTCCTGGGCATCAGTTTCTGCCTGTTGCATCTTGTTCTATTGCTGGGCACCGCAGAGCAGAGTCTAATCCATCCTCTGACACCTCCCTGCATTTACTGATAGACATAGGATACTGGTGTGACCCTTGTCCTGCCACAGGTTTCCAGGTGATCCTGGCAAAGTCACTTTGCCTTTCCCAGCAGCAAAATTCCCTGTCACTGCATGGGTAGTAATGCAGTTTTCTTCTTGGAGGAGTGATTTGAGGATAAGGGCATTAAATAATACCCAAGTCTGGTGCTGAGGGAATGGGAGGTGAATAATTCCCCAAGATCATGGCTCTTGGGGGAAGCTGGTGCTAATCTGGGCTTTGGGAATCAAATGTTTCAGCCTTAGGGCTCTGATAAGTGGTTTCTCCAGCATAGCCTGGAAACGGTAAATGTTTTAAACTCAAAGCTGTGCAAGCACTGGGGCTGTGTTCTCTTTTTGCAGGTCTCTAATAAAGCAGGATGTGTCCAATGCCCCATCAGAGGGGCTCTGTCCATATCTCTGCCCCTCACGGGGTGCTAATGCATCATCACCCTGATCACAGGCTGCTCCAGGAGGTGACTGTGGTGAGCAGGATTGCAGGGACTGCCAGGCACAGAGTTGGGAATAGAGAAAATAGGATGGGAACAGAGAAGTTTGAGCTTGGCATTCATACCGTGAGAGTGGAGGATGAAAGTGGAGGACCTGTAGGTTTGAAACCAAGGTCAGAGTCTTCAGAGGCAGGCAGGGACTGTGTGGAGAGGAGTACAATTGGGCCATCATAGGTTTTGGGAGCTCAGTCCCGGCTTGCTCTAAATACAGCCTGTTGCAGTATGGCCCCTGCTCGGCAGGCAGCAGGATGGGTGTTTGTGAGCTGCAGCTGGACTGAAACTTGCCCCCTCTGTGCTTGGGGCTTGGAGTTTGGATGTCAGAAGTTGTGCTGGGACTGCTCAGAATGCTGCAAGCCCTCCTCCAAACCCCCCGTCGAGGGGGATGCTGCTGCCTCTGCTCAAAGGTGACAGTCTGTGATGGGAACGCAGAAGTGAGGAGGAGCCTGTTGCGTCAGTGTCCCCATGTTCTTTGGGTTTACTGCTGTGTCTGATGACTAAAGGGCTTTTATGGCTTGCTGGGATCCAAACCCAAGGAGCATCAAATCCCCAGGCCACCTCTTTGACCACTGGTTGTCCCTTTTGCACAGTGAGTGGAAAAGGACACTGGCAATGAGTCCATGAGAGGCATCACCAAGAGGTTTTCTCTAGCGTCCTCCTCCTGATGAAGCCCATTCATATCCACCTCACACTCGAGTCTTGGAGCAAACCCTTGCAGGTGGAACCATAGCAGGATTTGGGTGCCCATCAGAAGCAGGCCCTGTGTCAGCTCCAGTGACATCCCTGTAGTTGTCACCTTTTGCAATGAGGACATGGTTGGATGACATTTTCCTGGTTGACTCCCTGTCCCCAGACAGACACTGGTGACAAATCCCCTCATCACTTGAACTGGTCTTCCAATATGGAGACCTGGTGGCAGCTCTGCTTCATCCCTGCTGACAGCCTAGGTTTGGGAGGATCAGACATGGACAGGATGTGTCTTCATTCCAGGGGCTCTCAAGTGCTGTTAATCTCTGCTCCATTTCAGTTTAAAAAACAAGGCTGTGGGGGTTAATCTGATTAGGGTTTGCTTTGGGGTTGGGGCGTGTTTTTAATTAGATAAGAAGATTTAACATGGTGAAGCATTGTACTGGTTCTTACTTCAAAGTGAGCCCCAGGTCAGCCAGGGCAAGTATCACCATTGCAGCACAAAGACAAAAAAGAGACAAAACTAAAAACAGGAACTAGCACATAAACAATACTCCAGTGCTGCTGGTGCTGAGCTGGGCTCCTTCCGGCCCTCAGCCATCTAGCAACTCAGTGCCAGGGTTCTGGGGAGTCGAGCTCTCCTGGTTGGCTCTTTCTTGCAGGGAAACCATCTGGAAAACGATTGAAAAGCTTTTACATTCATTAAAAAAAAATGTCAGGGTGTGAGCTGAGCACCTGGGCATCCTCCTCTGAGCATGTGCAGTTAGGATGCCCCAAGCTCACCGCTCTGAACCAGGCAAGATATTTTGCCTGCCCATGACACAGGGTTAATGCCTTGCCCCAGCCTCAGGTTTCCATATGGAGTGAAGAATTGAGTGGCAATGACTGGTGAGCTCTTGAGGTGCAGGAGTGCAGTAAGTGCTTGCTGTTTCAGCTGCCTCAGGCATGCAGAAAGAGTGCAAAGCAGGACAGGAGCATCCTTGGTGGCAAGTTCCCACCTGGCTACCACTTCTCCCAGCAGGTGTCATTGAAAACTGCTGTGATGCTGGTACCAGGGAGACCTCAGTGGTGGGGCCTTGCACTTTGCAACATGAATCTAAACACTGGTGTGTGGAGGAAAATGTCTTGTTTGATCAGAAATCAGAAGTTCCATTTCTTTCTGGCTCGATTTTTACTTTTTGAATCACAGTCAAATGAGTGCGAACACTGTTTCGAAATGAGGAGTTGCAGGGTTTTGTTCTGAGTCCTCAAGACCCTCCTCTCTCCACGTCTTGCCTTGTGCACCCTCTGCACAGATGGATTTTGACAAAATCCTAATTCACTGAGGAATTCACTCGCCTCAGTGCAGTTTCTCTATTTTGTTATTTTTACTGAGTTTTTTGCAGTTCCATTTTTGTTCCTACTATGATGTAATTTGGCATGTTGGTTGCATGCCCTTGGGAAAACTTGAGCCTCAAGTTAGGGGCTCTTTTATCATCATGGCTGGTCCTAAGGCCACCTCATGTGCTGACCTGCAGGTGCAACATGGCAAAGCTGCATTCTTAGCAGCTGGTGCTTGATGCTGGGCTTGCTTCACACCAGCAAGTGGTGTGAGTCCTGCTTCTGGTGCTGCAGCAACTTCTCTGTGACTTTATCAGCTCAAGGATAGCAGATCCCAGAGCAAAAGACAGCTAAAGTAGGCAGGGCTAGGATCCCATTTCTGATATTTTAGTTTTGATATTTCTTTCTGTGGAGCTCTCTCTGAATCTCCAAAACAAAAAGCAGTTATAATTTTGAGTTGGTGTTTGTTTGGAGTTCACAGTGTCTTCATCTCACAAGCTCCAGCATTAAGATCTGGCTGCTAATGCAAGTAGACTTGGCAACGGAATTTGGGAAATCCCATTAAATAACTCTCCTTTGTAGCAACAGGAATGGCTGGGATGGACGTGTTTGTTTGGTGCTGACTTGGCTTAGGTATTTCTTAGCTTCCTGTTGGCTTTCTCTTCTGATCCCCTGAGCTGGGGGTACTCGGTGCCGACTGAGTAAAGCAAATCTGTACCGGGAGGGGTGGTGATAAACCACTTGTGATTGCCATGAAAAGCGCCAGTACTGTGGGACCTGCAGCGCAGAATGCAGTTGCCCTACTTCACCCAAGCTTCAGCATGTTTATCGCCAGCCACCCGGAAGCCTGTCCCCTCCTGTAGCTCTGCAGAGAGGTGTAGTTCACACAGCAGTACCCTGGGTAGCCCTCAGCCCCTGCCTGTGCAACCCTGCTTTCTATGCACGTTTTGAGGTTTCTTGGTGGTGTCACTCAGGACTACATGGTGCTGAGTGCTACCAGCTCCAACGTCACGCGTGTGTGCCTGGAGGTTTGTGGTTGTTCTGTTCCCCTCTCCCTTTCTCGCCCGCCCCCAGGTCTTGCTGCCACATAACTTGCTGTGTTTGCTCTTCCCTGCAAGTGAAGCACCAATGTTGACCCATGATGCCAGGGTGAGAAAGTCTTGCTGAGCAATAAGAAGTCGATCTCATCTGGTGTTAGGGAGAGTCCGTGTCTGGATTTGTAATTCTTACCCCACTTGGCTCCCCTGCTCGGCAGTGTGGCCCTGGGGCGCACAGTGCTCTGTATGTCCTGGTTTTAGCTGTTGTGTGACACCTTGGATGCGGGTTTGCTGTTGACAGCAAAGTACTAGATACAAAACTGATGACCAGCTGGTGCTTATTACAGAAAGATGGCAGAGCAGTTCCTTATTTCTGCCTCTCCTGGATGTTATATTTTTCTTGCTTGGACAATGCTCCATCCCCCAGTTGCAGCATGTTTTTAAGCTCTTTCCTAAGCTGGAGAACTTTCTCTCTGACTGTAGATGTTTTTTGCTGCTGCATCCTGGTACTCTGTGTCTATGGTCAGCAGTCCGACAGATGGAGCAGCAGCTGAACTGACAGTATAGTTGTGCAGTTGTTTGGTCATACTTAACTTTCAAACCATCTTACAGGAATGCTCTCTGTGCCCTGGCCATGGGCTAACGATGACCACTACTGTGCCTTCCCACAGAGCCATTTTCTTATGGGTATGTGTATTCTGAGTTAACTTGACTTATTTCTGCAAAGAAGTGTCTCATGACCTAAGTCCATGTCTGGGCTCATACACTCCAGCTCTGCACAGCCACAAGGTGTGTGAGTGCTGTGGAGCTAATAATCAGCTTGCTTTTAGTGGAAAGGGACAGGTGTGTCTTGGCAGGACACAGTCACCATCTTGGATATCCGTTGGTGCAAGCCGAGCAGCCTGAGGTAAGTGGTTCACAAAGAGGTGCCTGAATTTAGCTGTCAGCAGTTTGGTGAGATGAATCCCATCTCATGTTTTGACTTCTGGGCTGGGCTGAACCCCCTTCTTGCACTGCTGCCAAGAACACCCCCAGCCCCACAATGCCCATTGTGGGTGCCCAGCCATCACCCAGAGGAGCGGGGAACAGGCAGCCAAGCCTGGGTGTAAAATCCAGGTGCTGCTTTGCCCCTCTTGTGTTACTGTAGTTATGATATTAAAAGGACTCCAAAACTGCTTTTGTACATTAGGTGCTTTCCCTGCTCTGTGGTGGGAGTCTGTCATTCAGCCCAGTTCTCAAACACAGCAGGAACAAGGAGTGATCTCTGTGTCTTAGTAAGCTTTCCAGTGCTCATGTTTTCTGGTGTAAATGAGGCTTTGCAGTTCAGCAAGACAACGGCATTGCCCAGCTGCTCAAGGAGGGCTTGGTCCTGTACTGCTGCTGGGTGCTGGAGATCTTAGCTCAAGGAACTTCCAGGCTGGTACCTCTCTTCTTCCCAAAACAGTGTTTACCACTCACAAATCAGATCTTCACTTCCTACTGTGAGCACAAAGGGATGCCCTGCGCCATTCCTTCCCCTTGGCACCATTATCTTGTAGGCACAGGTGCCGTTATTATTCCAAAAGCACATTTTCTTCTTGTGCCATGAGTTTTATCTTCAACTTTAAGGCAAAATCATTGTCTAAACCTCGCTTTCCCATTTTACTTCCAAACACTGCAGTTTGCTCAGCATCCTGCATTATGTGCCAATCCCACAGTAGTTTTAAGGTTGATGGTTCATATAATGGCTTGTTGCTCACTATTACATCAAGACTTTCTACATATGCTGCTCCAGCCATCCCAGAGTGGGAGACTAATTACTGTGAAAAATCTTCCTTCCAGTGTCATTCAAGAAATAGTCTGCATCGATTGCTGGTGGGATCTCCAAGCGGCCAGTCCTGTCCTTCCCAGCAGAGATGCATCCCTGTAGTTGGACAGCTTGAATGTGGAGTTTGTCAGTGGTGAGCAGGGCAGCTCATTCCTGGCTGCAGCTTTGCATATCATTGTGGTTGCTGAACCCCCCTGACATCATGTGTGCCCAGGAGGCCAAATGCCTGAGTTGCCCATTCAAACAAATGTCAAATTGAACTTTTGGTGGCTTTAGTTTTCTGAAAAACCACCTTGGTCTCACTGTCTGTATCACCAGTGTGCCACTCAGTGCCTTTCTCTCTGGAAGACTTCTTGGCATGTGGTGCTTCCTGCACACTTATATTGTGGATCCTCACCACCACACCCCCTGAGTCTGCGCTGCTTCTTGGAGTTTCTTTCTGCTCTGGTACAGTCACTGATACCCTGATGGCAGCAGATAATCACAGTACTGGCCCCAGTTGCATTTGTTCACCCCTTAGCCTTCCTTTCCAACCCTGTGCTGGGTAATCTTGTCCTGCGGCCCCTTCCCAACAGCTTGGGTGATTTGTTTACCACCTAAATCCTGCTCTGGATGTGCTTTGCTCAGAGACCCATCTCTGAAGTCTTTATGTCCCACCTTGGAGTAGAGTAGGAATCAGATGTACACCTGCCCTTATACCTCTCATGTGCCCACTGTCAAACCAGGTGGCACAAGGTGTTTGAGCTGGGCTTGTGCAGACAGTATTAAACTATATCCTTTTGTTTCAGATTCTCCCTTATGTCCTGGAAGAAGATGCTTCATTTCTAGTGTCATCTTCCTTTCTGCACTCCACACCCCAAGAAAAGGAGGAAGATAACAGAGAGGGACAATATATTTTCCCTGGTTTTGTTTGCCTGTTGGTTGTATATTGCTATGTGTAAGTACAGCAGGTAGCATCATGGGAACCTTACTGTGGTTCACATTTGTAATCTGTCCTGTTCCAAGTCATTTGGCTCCTTGCTGTATGGACTAGAGAATGGGGCAGTCCACAGGGTGTCCAGGCACTGCTATGACAAACTTCTCAAGAAGTCAGACCTTGTGGCACATTTTTCAGTTCTATTCCTTGTTCTCAAGCCTGTACCACCACCTGGGAGTGGTAGTGGTGATGCTTTCGGTGAGCCAGCACGGCTTGAGTGTGTGAGTAGGTTTGTGGGTGGATTTACAGGGATGTAAGTAGTGACACCCAAGTGGTTTTCTCATGTATTTCCCATCTATGGCCTCATCAGTGGTTGGGTTTGCTCAGTTTGTCCATTCAGTAAGGGCTTAGTCTGGGTTTTGGAAAGGATTCTCCATGTTCCTTCTATGTTGCCTATTCCCCTGTTGGTCTGGAGAGTGGAGGTGAGGATTTGCAGTCCAAGGAGTGAAGGTTGCTCATGGTCCCTGCCATGGCTTGGCATGCTCTTATCCTCAGGGTAAGAGCAGCTTCTGTCCTCAGCAGGACAGGAACCTGTGGCCCTATAAGGAAGCCACGTGGTGCTGGGGTGTTTGGATGGTGCACACTCCTTTGTGAGCACCCTGAAAGGATGTTTGTCAAACCAGTTGCCTCCTGGATCTTTTGATACACTGCCTTTGTGTGGTTTGAATGAACATCTTATCACCTTCATCACTCTGTTCTTTGCAAAGCACTTCCTTGAGTAGTAAACACACAGGCTGAAGTTTGAATCTTGAAGATTGCAAGTTCCTGCCCTTGTTGCCCTGATTTCTACAAAGGCTTCCTCCAGCTGCTCCCTCCCTCGGCTCTAAGTTTCTATCTTTGGCTCCTATATGGGTTGTAGAGAAGGCAGTAAAATCTTGCAAGCAAAGGATAGTTGAAAACCAAGATTTCTTCTGTGATCTAAGAAAAACAAGACACTTACTGGAGGAGCAGGTCCCACATGTGCGCTTCCTCCACTGCGCAGCACAGCTGTGTGCCCAGCTCCTTCTTTGCAATGGGGATGCATCTCCCAAAGCTCCCATCCTGCCTGTTTGGAGGATGAAATAGAGGAGGCAGAAAACTAAGGTGTAGCTCAAGGGAGATGGTGACCTTGCTGAGGAGTTTGTATGAGGATCTTGCACCGAAAATCATTCTGGTTAGAATCCCTTTGATTTAATTCCCATTTAAGTGGTTTTCCTTCTGTTGGAGCATCAGCCCAAGCTGCTGTTTTCTTTAGCTTCATCAGGCTTCTTGCTCTTGTTCCTCCAGTGCCCTAAGCTCTTTGGCAGCAGTAAGCCCAAGTGCTGAGCAACCTCCTGGCACTAACCTACGAGGCACTCCATGTCCCTCTACCTGTTGACCTTGCCAGCAAACCTGGGCAGTGTGTTCTCAAGCTGACCCCAAGGGCCAAGGGGCTTGTTTTCCCTCTCCTGTTTCCTGCCCAGGATGCTTGGCCTCAGAACAATTGTGGCAGAAAAGGGTGTTATCCTGCTGTGAAGGTACCCAAGGGCTTTCTCCACTGCTGGTGGAGCAGTGCCTTGCTTCCCTGCTGCAGGGTCCCCTCTGGGAAGGTAAAAGACTTTCAGATCCTATCCTGCCTGTGGGCATCTCAAGGAGATGCTGCTGGGATTTGCCATCATGGAAGGGATAGATCTTAACCTGTTACTTGGCTGCCTGGATTTGTTCCTTGGAGTGGATTAGAGCAGGGCAGGATGCTGGCTGGAGTGGTGCCTCCACAGGGCATGATGATGGAGCCATCCAGGGTGGGTGGTCAGGGACTTGCCCTACTGATTGGATTGGAGATGGCTGGTGTCCTGGCAGGGGGTGGTCTAATAGTCTTCACTACTTTATTTGGGAACACCAACTTTGGGCTTGATCTTTGATCACTTTGCCTCTGTTATCATCTAATGGTGGTTGTCCTGGGCTCCATGACTCCAGGAGGAGATCAGAGAAGTCCTTTGGATGTTGAAAATAGGACTCATGTGGACCTTAATATAAGAAAAGTGTTACCTCTTGCTGAAGAGGCCCTCATGTGCCCCGTCCCAACTATGCGGGAGCTGCTAATGTCATCTCCTCGACTCAGCTGCTCTGCGCAGAGGGAACTTCTCCTCCTGGGCATGAAGGAGCTGAGGTGTTCTTCTTTGCTCTGATACTGAGCAGAAGAAAAGCCATGGAAGTTCCAGGGTAGTGAAGGCAAGTGAGGGAACCACAGTGTGTCCCAGCTGAGTGGAAAGTCCCCGTCATGGAGCTGTGACACCCTGAGGGCTTCCCACCTCGACTCAGCTGCTCTGCGCAGAGGGAACTTCTCCTCCTGGGCATGAAGGAGCTGAGGTGTTCTTCTTTGCTCTGATACTGAGCAGAAGAAAAGCCATGGAAGTTCCAGGGTAGTGAAGGCAAGTGAGGGAACCACAGTGTGTCCCAGCTGAGTGGAAAGTCCCCGTCATGGAGCTGTGACACCCTGAGGGCTTCCCATTGGGC
>NW_008688491.1:21056-27088 GCF_000695815.1 Acanthisitta chloris | reverse complement strand
GAAAATACAGGGGTTTTTTCATTGGTAGTTCTACTCAGTCTTTAAAAGCTTTGGTACTTTTGCAAACTTTATGCCTCAAAGCAGGACAAGTGAAAATCTAAAACCAATGATCAGCAAGTTCCCTTTCCACCAAGGGGTGAATGTTTACCTGTTTGGTGTTAGTTAACAGGAACATTGTCTGTTCATCTCTTTAACCATGACAGATGAATGAAGCCTCTTAACTAAGCAATCTTGGATGGAAATTCCTCAAAGATTTTGCATCCATGCAAGGACAAGTTCACAAATACTCTTAAGATACTTCCAAACTGAGCTTTAATGTGCTACACCTTTTTTCACTCACTCTAATCAGTATATTTTTGTCTGGTTAGAAAATTATCAGGTGTCTTTTGGGCACTCAGTCTTTCAGAGAGAGTAGGTTGCCCCATGCCCTTGGCATTGTGAATTGTTGGCCATTTGTTGAAAACAGGGCAAAACCTTGAAGCAAATTGGTTTCCCTCAGGTTCTTAAATCCAGAGAGCTTAAATGTTGTCACTGCTGTGGCTGAGAGGGCTGTAACATCACTGGCATGATGTAACATTAAGGAGAGCAAGCCCTGCTCTCTGCCTTCCTCGACCTGAGCTGTTTGTGCCCAGATCAGTGCGGTTGTGGTTCCCGGTTCCCCTCTCTGTCTCTGTCAGTTCCTCTGTCAGGTCAGTCTGCAGATCCACCCCAGTGATGATGGGTGGCTGTCCTGCCTGGGGACCTTGGGATCTGCAGTGGTGTGTTTAGCTTGGTTGGTCAGCTGCATGTATGGACCAGAGGGATATGAGGCAACGGAGACTCTTATCCAGGTGAGATCTAACTATCATCTTGTGAAGAGTCCAATCCTTTGTGACTGTGCCTATTCTGCAAGTAGCAGGAGGATTGCGCAAGACCCAAATAATATGCCTGGAAAGCTGGAGATGTGCCTTCTGTCCCCTTCTGGAAGCAGCTGCTTGAGGTGGTGGAGTCACCATTCCTGGAGGTGTTCAAGAAACAACTGAACATGGCACTTAGTGCTCTGGTTGACATGGCAGTGTTATGTCATAGGTAGGACTCGATGATCTCAGAGGTCTTTTCCAACCTTAATATTCTGTGATTCTGCGCTTGGCTGTGCCACATGTTGCCGTGGGACAGCAGAAATATTGCTTAATTCTTCCAAACATTTGCTTCTCTGTTTCTTTGATGGTGACTTTGGTGGTCTGAACAGAGTTTGGAGGCTGCTTTTAAGATGCAGTTACTGGAGAAAGGAAACCAGCCTCATATTGGAGAACCTCCAGGGCTTGAAGTCCAATAGCTTGATTTTTTTAGGACTGGAATCTGATGCATGAGTGAGGTGTGGTGGGATAATGCCCTTCTGCTGGCTTTGCTTAGCTCTTGCTAACACTGTGCGGAGCAGGTGGGGCAGTCAGTCTGGGCACATTTTTCCATGTGTATGCAATATAAGAGAATCACAGAAGCATTCAGGTTGGAAAAGACCTCCAAGATCTTCAAGTCCAACCTTTGTCCCATCACTACCTTGTCAACTAGACCAGAGCACTAAGTGCCACGTCCAGTTGTTTATTGAACACCTCCAGGGATGGTGACTCCACCACCATTCCAATGCCTGACAGCCCTTTCCATGAAGAAATTCCTCCCAATGTCCAACCTGTTATGCTTGTGGTTAATGCCTTGTCCAAGGGTTGTGGTCAGTTGTTGCCTGAGGATGTTCCTTGCAACTGCTATGATGTTTTCTATATTCGTGCCTCCCGGGATCAGTGCCTCCAGGTGCTTCACACAGGGGCCAGACAGATGTGTGGGCCCTGGGTTGGGTTGCCTGCAGAGCTGCTGTCGGGCAAGTTGTGATCTGATCCCTGCTGTTTTGTCTCAATTGGTCCATCAAAACCCTTCTTCCTTCCCTGGGTGGTGGTTGTGCACTTATTGAAAGTGTTTCTGTCTCCTGGGGAGAAGGCGGAGTATCCCACACCTTTCACAGCATGCTGCTCTGCCTGGCAATGGGCAGAGCAGTAGCCAGCCTTGATGACAAGGGTGTCCCTGAAGGGTGCTGGAGCATGACTGCTCACAGCATTCGCCCTGGGTGCATTGTGAAACATGACCATAGCCAGTTCACCATGCAGTGACTGATGTCCCTTCCACCTGCTCCCAGCAGCCTGCAGTTCTGCCAAAGCAGCTCTTGTTCTATCCAGTCTGCTGCTGGGAGCCCAGCGGAGGGAAGAGGATGAAGGGACAGATTATTTTTTTCCTGCAGTGTTGCTCAACACCCTCTTAAAAAACAAAGCATTAATCCAAAACCTTGACCTCAACACTTGTTTTTCTTGATGTTCTTGAGATGCTTAATAGAGCTTCTTGGAAAGTCAGATTACATCTTCCAGGACTGTCCCCTGCCTTGTCATCTTACTTAGCATGGGTGGGAAAGAAGGAGAGTTTGGGGAATATACAAAAGGTTGCAAGGTTTCTGCTTGATTGTGGTGGACAAACTGAGTCCTCTCCCATGAAAAGTGCTTCTGTAAGCATTGCCTTGGGAGAAGAGGTTTAGATTCATGTGTGGTCTGTAGCACACCAGGAAAAAAAAACACCCGAAAATTGTTTTTTGTGGTTTGAAAGTTATGGTAATATCTTGGTTATATTTTGTCCTTAAATTCCTGTCTGTTGTATGCTGAGATACAAGCAGCAGTGGAAAGGGATGTCTGGGCCAGTTGGGGTGAGGAGCGTGTTCCCTGCTGAGGACTGAGCTGTGCCCTAAACCAAGCTGACATAAGGGGAGGTGTGTTTTTATGAGCTGAGTGTTGTAAAGAGTGTCATTGAGTCACTCTGTGCTTTTAGTAACCGCTTTCCTCTTATCACAAGCCATGACTAAGGTGCTAGTGTGCAATTCCCCACTCATTCACCCTGTGGCACCGTGGCAGAGTATTTCTTGGCATTCCTCACAGAAGCACTGTGGATGGATAAAACTTTCAGTGAGGACCAGGCTTTGGCAAGAGGACACAAGAGGCAGGAGCCCGTGAGCCTCTTTGGGGTGAAGGAGAGAGCGTGCATTTGACAGGTCAGTGGTGGTGCTTGTGGGTTTGCTTTCAACTGTTTGGAGCTGTTGGTAGATTATTTCCAGCACAGGAAGGACCAAGGGGCAGGGCTGGAGCTGGCTTTGCTCCTCCCTGGGTTCCTGGGAAGTCCCAGCAGCCAGGCATGGCTTTCCTGAGCCCTTTCGGGGGAGTTTTTGGGAATTAAGTGTGGGAGGAGGTGGCCGTGCTGCATGCACCAAGTGGGGAGGATCAGGGAACCTCTTCCAAGAACACAGCAGGTTTTGCTCCAGGCAGGGTGGAGGTGGGGAGCTGTGATGGGTGCGGCCGCCACTGAATACTGAGCGCCAAATGTTGACCACATAAGCAGAGAATCAAGCATTTTGGGTAGCTTGGGGAACAACATGGGTGTGTGGCATAGGTGCAGGAATGTGCTGTCTGGGGTGAAAGCAAAGGCCTCCTTGGCGGGTGGGTTTTGTAGTATTGGCAGGTTTTATTTCTTCTTCCTGGATTACTTTTGTGCATTTGTGTTGCCTTAACCAAGAGGCAGAGAGTCTATGTGACAGACCCATCTCTGTGCTTTGGGAGAGGAGGGATACCTATCACAGAGTCCCTCCACACTCCAGGGATGGCACTTCGGGAGAAGAGGGAATCCCTGCCTAGGCATCTATTTAATTGCTCAAAGTCAGGCAAATCTGAGCAGTAAACCTGTGGTCAAGTCGTTTTTATGTCCATGGTCCCAGACAGATGCATATGAATTGGGTGGGATAAAATCTTCCTCCCCCAGCAGTCTCTGCCAGCCCAAGGTTTAGGGTGCACCCTGGACCATGGAGGAGAGGTGGGATGTGACACAGCTGCAGCCAGGCACGCAATCCACAGTTTTGCAATGCCCTCAGATGTTGGGGCTGAGGTCCCTTCTGTGTTTTCGTGCATTGCCTCAAGGGCATGTGGAACTTTTCTTCACATTGGTAATGTCACAGCTAGATGACAGTGCTGGAGGCTTTCCTGGCCATTTGGAGTGGGTTTGTGACCATCGCCAGTGGACAGTAGAGCCATCAAGGACAATCCATGCCTAATGCAAGGAGTAGGGGCATGGGCTCTGCTGTCACCTTTCCCAGGTTGGACTAGATGACCTTTTGAGATCCCTCCCAGCCTGGACTGTTCTACGATTCCCACCCGAGCCCACTGCCAAGTGCTGCAGCTGTAATCTCTTGCAGTGTTATCTTTGGTGGAGGTTAACCCAAGATTACCTCCTGGCCACAGACATGCGAGCGAGACCTGGTCTGCCCTGCAGACAGAAGCTGTGAGAAGGCAGAGATGCCTGCAGCAGGTTGGGGGGTGCCTTGGCCCCACCGTCTCTCCTGATCAGGCACCCCCTTTGCTTTTCCATGGTTGGGAGGGATTGGGGGAACAGGGGAAGATGACAGCTAGCAGAGTGGGGTGCATTGTTGACTTTGGGGTTGGCAGGGGTGACAGGAGGCAGTAATGGGGTGGTGTTTCACCAGGAGCATCTTGTCTGCATTGCAGCAGAAGCATTGCAGTGCTCCCCTCCTCACACTTCAGTAAGGACCTTGTATACTATATTAACTTCCCTCCTTCTTCCTCTTTAGGAGATGAATTAAAATGCAGCACACCACGTGCACGGAGGACAGGATCTACCACGCACTGGAAAGATGTCTACATGGGCTTAGCAGAGATGCTGTCTCCAGCAGATGGGCTGGTAGGTGACCTGTTAACTGTGAGCTGCTGCTTCTCTCTGCATGATCTGCTGACCTACCTGGGCACCTGGGTAAGAGAGAGCTTCTGGTGCTACTGGTGGCTTGGAGTCCACTTCCAGTGTTCAAAGTTAGAGGTAGCATCCAACCTAGTCTTCCTGAGTCTCTTGCTGTAGTAAGAAGATATTCCAAGACACTGCACAAGTCATGTTAGGTCTGATCTATGTAAAGACTCAGCAGAGAAGTCATGGGTGTTGCCAGCTGACCATGCGTGACCTGGAAAGAGGAGGAGTCTTTGTTCACCCTGAGGAAAGACTCCTTTGTGCAACCAGCCAGCCTTGCCTTGTTTTGATGCTCAGAGTCCCCAAACCATGGGCATAATCTCTGCTGCATTATCTGGAGCAAGCACAGAGATACTGTTATTGCCTTGTTTTAAACCTGGATCAGATACTGTGGTGGCCATAAAGATGTGAGTCATGTTCAGAGGGCTGCGAAAGGATTTGGGATGACAGTGGTAAGGACAAAGCAGCCACAAGCAGAAGTACTTTTTGAATGTCATTTTGACCTTTCTTCCTTATGATTGTGAACTGCAATTCAGTCACTCCCAAATCCTCTTGCAGATGAAGGAAATGAAATGAATTTTGGGGGCTGTCAAATTCAGATTCCTTTTTGCCTGTGCAGTTCTTTCAACCCTTTCTGCTTTTCTTTTTACCTGTAAGTCAACACAGAGATGCAAATGGTACCCTACCTGCTGCCAATAACCAGAGCAGCCGCTCCTCCTGTGCCCGTTTCCTCACACCCACCAGAGCCATGCCAGTTCCTATTCTGTCTTGCAGTTCTTGCAGTTATGACCAAGACTCCTTGATCCTTGTCCTTTTTATTTCCCCATGCTCTGGAAAACAGGCCCTGAAGCGTGACCTACATTCCTGGTTCTTGAAAGCGCGACCTCGCGCTTGGCACTGTGACAGTGCGTGTCCAGAGGACTCCATCTTGCCAAGCAAGTCATTGTGTGCCACAGAACTCACATCTTCCTGTAATTACAATTAATCAGTTCCCGTGTCACTCACAAACTCTAATCCCAGCCCCTCAGCACTGGTGTTTGTGTTAGGGATGCCTTTAAACAACGACTTCATAATTTTTCTGGCCCATTACCAAAGCCCAGACTGTACGGGGCAGCGGTCGGGGCTCTGCTGGAGACAGCTCTGCTGCCCAGGGATTCCTCAGTTTTAATGATTTCCTCCATCTCTCCACCTGCTGGTTCTCAGTCCTTCATGTGGGTTTC
>NW_008688491.1:486-21037 GCF_000695815.1 Acanthisitta chloris | reverse complement strand
TTCCTGGGAGAATCTCAGGCGCTTTGCACATCAGAAAGTTTTCTTTCATCAAAAGCATTTGTGCTGTTGCCAAAAGTCTTCAGCATGACCAGGGAGCCCTGTTTCTGCAGCTGGCAGTGGGTGGATGTTACTGGCTTGGCTGTCCCTGGCCCAGGTACTGCTGCTGGGGACTCCCCAGGCTGACCCCTCCAGTGCCTTCCCGTGGGCACTGTCCCTCATTTCAACATGTTGGCTTTGAGGAGCTGCTCTCTCACATCCTAACCCCTTGCAGTCAGAGTAGGAAGTATTTCATAACAGAAGTAACATGTACAGTTCAGGGAAAATAGAGCACAGTGCACAGATGCACCCACACCCCATAGCAGTGTATCTTACTGCTTTTCAAAAGCAGAGCAGAAATACTTTCATATCCTTCTGCCTTCCCCATGTTACAAGCAGCAGTTTCGTTATCTCTGTCCTGTGTCAGATCCAGGCTGTTATTTGTGGCAGGGCTGTTCCTCATGCAGTCAGTGGATCTTTGCATTTTGTTCTTAGTGGTGCCATAACCTTCTCCTTTCTCATTTTTAACTTCTAGCATCACTTCTATTTCCCAATTTATTTGCTTTGCTCTCCTTTTTATCATTTCCATGCACCAAAATAACACACATCATGTCACAGCTTTTTGAGCTGAGACCCTGCTAGAGTTTTGTTCATTTTTAAATGATTTAATGCTTTATTTTTACATGACGATTTTATAGGAGGTTGCTCCAGTGGGGGTGAGTTATCATTTCTGACACGTTGGTTCCCCCCACATAAGTGATTGAGTAGCTGAAGTCTGTGAAGTCAGCAGAGAGAAGCTGAGCACTTTGGCCATCCCAGATTTATACCCTGGATGAGCTTGTAGTCAGGGTCTAAATAGAAGATCTTTCTGCAGAGTTTATTGTAGGAGCCAAATTAAAATTAATTGTCTCTGACTGACATCTAAAAATCCCTGTTGAAAAAGTGAACAACCTCCTTTTCCTCATGGAAACCCTCTTCAGGGTTTGCCTTGCTCCGTGTTGCTGGAGAGAGACTACAGTCAAATTAGAGTGTGATAAAGGAAGAAAAAAATTTGATTTCTTGCTGGTGAGCAGAGAAAAAGGGAGGGTTTGGTGAAGGAGAGCCCTGGGCTTCAGTCTGGCTGCTGGTGGTGCCAGGAATGCTGTGCTGTGGAGTCAGGGGTGGGAGAGGGGCTGGAGGATCATGGTGGATGGGAGCTGCTGGAGAGGCTGGAGGGCAGCCCAGTGCCTGGAAGGTTCCAGCAATGGGAAGAAGCTGTTGTGTAACTGCCACAGGGCTGCACGTGGTTCAGAGAAGATGAAGGATGCTGGTGAGGGAGGATGGATGAAGGTTACTGGTGAACCACGAAGTGACAACACTGGAGCAGTGTTCAGTGACATGTCTCACATGGTGCCCAGGAGTTTAACCTGCTCAGCTCTAACAGGAGAAAGTTAAGGTCCTGCTCAGTTGTATATAAATACCCTCGTGGGAAATGGACAGAATCTGATCTGAGGCTCCTTCAGCTTAGTCACCAAGTAGTGAAATGCAGTGTCTGAAATACTTCCAGCTCTGGATGCTGAATTAAGGTTACTAGTCACTAAACTTGGCAAATTTTAACCTTTGAGCTGATTTCTCCAGGCTTGTGGTGGGTTTTCTTGCTGAAATCACTGCTCAGGCTAGCTGAAAGTGCTCTCCAGCCCTGAGAGGTGCTGCTGTGCCCTGCTGCTGGATATCCATATACATCTTCCATATCTAAGCAGCTGCTTGCATATGGAAGCTGTGGTTTGGATTACTGTGCAGTATGGGGTGCATCCCAAGGGGATGCTGTGGCTGTGAGGCTTGGACTGTCCTCTGTCCTTTGGGCACCTCCAACCCCCTCCTTACAAACTGCTGCAAGTTGGCCCTTTCTTTGGGCAGTCCCTTGGAGAAACCATCTCTTCTGGCCAGGACGTAGGGAAAATGGTGGGAGTGGGTCTGGGGGAGGGAGGAAATAGAGTAGTTTGCTTTTCACCCCTCCAGCTATGTCACTTCTGACAGCACCAGAGGCCGATGCCTGGCCCGAGGGCTGGTGAGCGAGGACAGCTTGGGCATGTGGTATTTCTGCTTTGTTTCTTCTGTTTTTGCGACTCAACTGCTGTCCCCTCTGAAGAGCGGCAGAGGGGAAATGCCAACCTCTGAGGCCAGGAAGGAGCTGCCCTGGGGGAAGGAGGAGGAGGAGGGCATCTCAGTGCACTTCTCAGAAAAGAAATGGCAAAGCCTCATCCTTCCTAGGCCGCCCACGGGGCCACTGCTGCCCAGCCCTTGGCATCTTCGTCAACGCCGATAGTGATCAAAGCGTGAGCGTGTGCTGCGCCCAAGCTCCCTCCTGCTGCAGGGGACTCAGTGCAGCCCCTGCCCAGCACCCAGTCCCAGCTCAGAGGCTTTGCTGTGGGTTTTGCTGTCCCAAAGGGAGATTTTTCTTTGGGTCTGTGTCACAATGGGCTCAGTCAAATCACACTGTGTAGGATGCTGGGATAAACACAGCTTAGTCCTGCTTTTGCCATGTCGCAGCCCCAGCATCCCCCAGCCAGGGACATGATGTGCTCTGGGCTGCCTGTGTTGCTTGCAGATAAGTCTGACTCATTCTCTATGTATTAAGAAAAAGTAAATAGCACTGGGTATTGTTTTAGTGAAGCAAAATGAGATGGATGAGCGTGAGGGCAGGGTGGATATCAGCAGTTTTTCGGCTGTAGGACTTCCTGCTGCCCTGCTGGGAAATCTCCTGTGCCACTTATGACCAATTCACTGGATTTAGGAGTGGAAGGTGAAGTTCTGGTTTGTACTGCCTGCACAAGGTACGTCTTTAAGTGCTGATCTTGACACCTCCAGAGACATGGACTGCCATCCTTTAAATCGTTGGGAATCGTTGGCCTGGGAATAAACCAAGTGCTGTTCTGCAGTTCATGAAGTCCCTAGGTGCCACAGCAGCACCAGCTGCGTCCCAGGCAGACACAGGACATCTGCAGAGGGATGGAGAGGGCTCCTTTCTGCTGTTAATATCACCTGGGGCTTTTGTCCCTGACCTGTACTCATTAGTAGCATTGTTCTCCCTGTCCAAATAACCTTTTTAGTCTGGGTGCGAGGGATATGGCTATGGAGACTAACTCTGCTCCCATGGTGGGACAGTGGATGCTCATGACCTGCACTGTATGTGGAGGGAAGGGAATTCCCATCCAGGTCAGGACCTCTGTCTTGACTGATGCCTAGCCATGCTGAACACTTCTCTTTGCTGTGTGGTCTTTATTGTGCTCAGGATTTCCAAGCTGCATTTTGGTATGTCTCTGGTTAATGCAGTTTTGCCACATATAGGAGCTCAGATCCGGCAGCCTGTTGCCTCCCAGCACAGTTTTGCTTAATCCCAGGGTAATCCCAGTGCCTTGCCACGACCAGGAGTTAAACAGAAATTTGCTTATAATGATATCCAAATATACCTGGCTATATCCTTGTGCTCACAGCTGCTGTAGAAGACCCAGAAATGGATCAGAGGACCTCAGGTTTGAATTATGGGATCACAGAGTACTCAGAGTTGGAAGGGACCAAACAAGGATCATCCTCTCTGCACAGGACGATCCAGCCAATCCCACCCTGTGCCTGAGAGCATTGGTCAAACACTCCCTGAGCTCTGTCAGCCTTGGGGCTGTGCCCACTGCCCTGGGAGCTGTTCAGTGCCCAAACACCTCTAGGGGAAGAGCCTTGTCCTGGTATCCAACCTAACCCTCCCCTGGTACAGCTTCACACTGCTCCCTCTTGTGTTTCTTTCCATCCTCCCAGCCCCTCCACAGCGGCTTTGCCGCAGCTGCCCCACCGGGAAGCAGCTCAGCGCCTCTCCCTCTACCACATTCAGCCTGGAACAGCACTGTGAACCGCTGCTGCCGCAGTTTCCTCCTCCCTCACTACAAGTGAGAGGAAGGAAAGAGCCCATGTCTTACTGGGCTATTTGTATTTGTGGTTATGGTTGCTCAGGAAGCAGCGTTCTCCTTGCTGGGCGATGCTCCCTGATGGCGCTCAGCCCTGCGCTCATCAATCCTGCTCCCCACGGCCAGTCTTCACCCTCAGCAGCACAGCAGGGCCAGACTCTCAGAGGTGAAGGGAGTCATGGAATGGTTTAGGTTGGGAAGGACCTTGAAGGTCACCTAGTTCCAACCCCCAGCCATGGGCAGGGACACCTCCCACCAGAGCAGGTTGCTCCAAGCCCTGTCCAACCTGGCCTTGAACACTACCAGGAATGGGGCAGCGACAGATTCTCTGGGTCACTCCATGCCCTTGTCCAGGGTCCCTCTCCAGCTCTCTTGGAGCCCCTTTAGGTACTGGAAGGTGCTCTTAAGTTTGATAATCCTCCTCGCTAGAGCAGGATGGGTTTTTCAAGGCACCACGTGAGTCCAGTGACTTCTTGCTGAGGTCAGCAAGGCTCCTGGCAGCTCTGACCACTTCTGCTGTGCTGGTCGCTTACTTGACTGGCTCCCAGGTGCTGGGGCTTTCCCTGGAGGATTCGATACTCTGGCCAAGTATTGATTTATTTGAGCAATCTGCTGGAGTCATCCCAGGCAGAGCCATGGCTTTGTGCCATCACACAGGCTTATGGAAGTGGCTCAAAGGAAAATTGGAGCATCACTGAATTCCCAGGCCATTGTGGCTGTTCCTCACTGCCAAGACATCACACTATCTTGGTGTGTGTTGGCAAACAGAGAGAGTATGGAGAGTGGTGAGAGTACTGTAGGAAAGTTAAAAATTGCATCTGTCATTAACAGCAAGTACATCTGAGCTGCTTGGAAACTTTCCAGTGGGATCTTTCTCCACTGGAAAATGTTGAGTCATTGAAAGTACAAAGTTGTGTGGCAGCAGGGGGACTTTCCCCTGGGGAAGGCTCCTGCCCGGGTTATTCAGCTACAAGCCTGGCAGAGAGCCACAGAAATAGTGTGAGTTCTGGTGAGCAAACACTTGTTCATGACAGAGGCCAAGTCTGGTTTTGCAACCTCAGCACTAGTTTTGCTTGTCTTGACATTGGTCTTCTCCCCCTGGGCCATGGCAGACCTCTCCCCGGTTTAAATTCATCTCGCTTAGCACCTAGATGGTATATAAAGATATTTCTATGACATGTCTGTATGTTTGATAAATTTGTAGCCTTTGCAGCTGGGAATAATGATTGGGGGGCAGACAGTGTGACCTGTAGGTGTGCGATGAACCCCTGTCAGCTCACAGCATTGTCTCTTCCTTGGTACCTCCGGTGTGGCAGGCAACACACGAGTTGGTGTTTATGTTCTGTGCTGCTTAATAGACCATGTGAGTGAAAACCAGCTGGATTTATATTTATTTTTCCTCTCCAATCTTTAGTCCCACGTCTCTGCAGTGAGAGATGCTGTTTCTCTTGGTTTTGCTTTTGGGTTAAGACTGGGAGACGCCCCCAGTGCCAGCACCCCCTGAACAGTGCCATGGGCTGCAGTCAGGCTGTGTGGTGTCCACACTGCACCCTCTCCTGCTGGAGAAATCTGTGGCAGTGTGGGGTGGGGGAGATACAAACATGGACTTTTCTCAGATATTTGTTAGGCTGTTTGCTTGAAATTTCTCCCATAACTTTTCTCCCTGGGATTGTGTGGGGTACCCAGGTCCCTGGGAAGGAAGAGGAGGAAGGGGAGGGGAGGATGCTGTTTCCCCTTTGGTCTTCAGACTCTGGTCTGCTGGAGCTGAAGAGCACCACCTCCTCTCCTGGGGTGAATGGAGGCCTGGCAGCCTTCACACAAATAATTTCCTGCAAGACCATCTGGAAGGTGGCCTTGATTGCCGAGAAGAGCCAAAACCTCGGGGAAACACCTTGGGCCATTGTCACCATTCGGGTCCCAGAAGTGAACGGCAGATGTCAGGGGAAGGAGGCCGCAGAGGGTTTCACACTGGGGTGAAGGACCCTACATCCCTTTGCATGGCAATTCTCCTCTCTCTGGCTAATTTTCTGGTGGGGTTTTAATACATGTAATGAAAATTTGGAGGTGCTTACAAATGGACTAAATGCTATGTAGGCTTGTCGGCGATGCTGCAATGGGCTCTGCTGTGATGCTGCTGGGCTGATGGCATCTCCAGGGTGTGGGGAAGCTGGGTGGGTGCAATGCAGCTGGAGGGGTTGGATGTCAGCCTGCCAGGGGGCTGAATTTTGCAGGATTTGAGTGTGTTTGTAGTTGGGATAGTGCATCTGGGACATTTGAGCCGGGGGCTGGCAGGACAAAGGGATTGCACTGGTGGATTTTCTGCTTGGGCAGAAGGAAGGTGAGTTCCACCCGTGCCAGGTGCATCCCCCTGGCCTCTGCACACACACCTGGCAGCACTGACGTGTTGGCTATTCAGCTGGTACCTGGGGGAGAGGCATCCGGCCAAGCTGGGTGCATCGGGCTACGGGAGCACGAAGGTGCTCAGGTCCAAACGGTGCTGCTGTGATAAGCACCGTTGTTTGAGGTTAGATTTGTCCAGAATGAGGGCGTGAGTTTTTTTTCATCCACCATGATCTGGTGCATGTGGTGAACACCTTCCGTCGACCCCTTTGTGTTGTTTGTCCCTCCTGTGACCTTCTTGAAGGGGGCTGTGAGTGACAGTGTCTGTGTGCCCTGCAGCTGGGCTGTGCCTGAACTGCTGGAGCCTGCAGGAGCTGGTGAGCCGAGACGCTGGCAACTACCTCATCCTTGTGGAGAAGATCCTTGGCAAGACCAAAGAGGTGAGCTTAGGGGCTGTCAGGGAGGGCTGCAGCCTTTGAGGCAGTGACAGCTCTGATGCTTGCTCCAAGTGGATTTTTGCAGAGCTTGGTGGGTGATTTTGGGTTGTGGTAAGGTATTGCTGGAGCATCAGCACTTGTTGTCTGGTGGGTCTGCAGGTACAAAACTCTGGTGGGGGCAACCGTGTGTCCCACTGGCTTTTAGCTCATGGGAACTGGGAAAAACCCAGCTCTACTACCTTCTCTTTGGGCAGTGCTACAGATCCACAGGGCTGGGTTTTGATCTTCCAGAGCGCTGCTCAGTGCTGTGCAGGGGCAGCCCAGACCGTATGGCTGTGTGTGGAGCCAGCCTTCCCCAGCTGTAAGCTGGGAGCTGCTAGTCTAAGTAGAGCGAACAGAATGTTTCCTGTTGTTTTTGATGGAAACTTTTTTGCAGCTCTGGCAGGCTTCCTGCGGAGCAAGGAGCAAAGCTGGGACACTGGGGACTGTGGGGGTAGGGTTTGTGCCATGCAGCAGCCTGGCAGGTGAGAGTGGGGTCAAGCACAGTGGGGAGGCAAAACAGCAGTGGGGCTGATCATATTGACCTACCACAATCCCATCATATGCCAGGGAAGCTTGAGACATTGTCAGTCGAGAAGGGTCACCCCAGGCTGTGGCTAGGAAGACCTCAGAGGAATCCCTTGATGTGGCAGGAAACAGTGATGTGTTTCCTAAATCCCCAGTGTTGGGATTCATGTGATGGGGTAAATACTGCCTTTCATTTTTTGGGAAAAAAGGGCTGTGGAGCTGATAGCACAAGTTTAGCACAATTTAGTTTAATTCATTTATATATTGTTTTAATGGCTGGAATTGATATAGTTGCAGACAGTGGTTTATTGCATTAGGGCTTATGTAAGGGTTTATTGCACTTTGTGCTGTGCTCATGAACAAGGGGAGACTGTCTGAAAATGTATCCTTGAGCCATCACCATGTCCCTCAGTGAAATAAATAATTCTGCTGGGTATTCCCTGGCAAAGCCTGGGATGGAAATACATGGATTTCACTGTGCTGCCAGGCTTCGCAAGCTGCTTGCAGGGGCTGGGCTGTCTGCTTTGAACCACTTCCAAGGAATTCCATGGAACTCTGCAAGGATCAGGATCATCAGTGGGCCAGGAGCTTGACCAAATCGGGGTAAAGGCGGAGTGGGAGGTTGTGCTGATCTACCTGTCCCACTGGTGTGGTTTAGTGAGGTTTTAGCAGGGTTTTTTCCCATTGAGATGAGGGAATCTCCTGGGCACAGTGGTGTAGTGGTGTGGGTTGGGTGATTGGCTTCATTTCCGGGGAGTGTCCTGGTGCCTCCAAGGATGCTTTCAGGTAGCACTTATATCAAGCAGCCCAGCTTATCCTCATGCCCTTGGGCTGTTTCCTACAGGTGCAGGAGAAGTGTGACTACGACCTCGTGACGCCCCTGGCTCTGCTCTTCTATTCCACAGTCCTGTATGTAAGTGCTGAGGCAGCTGCATGGAGCTTGATCCCAGCCCCAGGGAGGCAGTGGAGCCACACAGAGCAGTCACCAAAATCAGGGTGGCTTTGTCTGAAACATCACAGTCTGCTTTGGTCAATTCACCTCAAAAAATGTTTCTGTATGAATCTGTAGAGATCAAGATAAAGCTGCACAAGCTGAGAGAGCAGAAAAATGAGCTTCACAGTTTTTAAGCTTTTATTTTTAGGCCAGGCTAATCAGAGAGAGAGAGACAGACAATACCTCTGAGCAGAGATGGCTTTTTTTTTTCATTACCCTTTATACTTGTGCAAAATGTATAGGCAATGTGAATGAAAAGAAGGAGCAGAACCTTCACAGGAAGTACTTTTTTAATAATTATTATTACTAGCAGAATGCATCATTATCCCAAGGAAGTCGTTGCTGACAGGTCCTGGAAAAGCACAGGCTGTGATGCCATTCATCTGTGCGGATCTGTGGTGGTTAAAAAGAAATTTATATATAGGCTTTGGTATGTGAGCCACAAGCAGGAGGCTGGGGGGGTATAGAGAGGAAGGAGCTTTCTTGGAGCTATGCCCAGTGGGGATCCTCTGACCCTTCCTTGTGAGAAGATGGGGTATCACAGGGTGAACCTCTGCTCTGCTTCACCTGCTCCTACTTCCAGCATAAACCCTCGAGTTTTGATGCAGCACTCGAGGTCTGTACCTTTGCTCCCTCTGTAACTGTGTCTCCCTGTCCCCTGCAGGCTCCCCACTTCCCGCCAGGCTCCGATCTGCTCCTGAAAGCTGCCAGTGTGTACCACAGCTTCCTGACCTGGCCCGTGCCCTACTGCGACATCTTTCGTGAGCTGCTCACCTTCATCAGCAATGAGCTGAAGGCTCCTGGTGAGCACTCATGCCCTGCACATGCTGCTGGCACTGCATCCCAAAAACTCACCCTGCCCTGATTACCCTGTTTTTGTTCCTGAGACTCTCCTGGTGGTATTGTCTCATTCCCCACTTGCTTCATGAATCCTGTGAGCGTAGTGTCTACATTTACCTTGGGCATCCCAAACCTCAGCTTTTCCAGGAGGTGAGGACCTCTTCCCTCCATCCTTGGGATGATTTTTCCCTGGTGGCCCAACACAGGGTGAGATCAGATTCCTCTGGAGGAGCAGGGCAGGGTGGTGTTTTTGGTGCCTGCCTTGTGTGTAAGTTGGTGGGAGCATCCTGGGGACTCCCAGCTCTAGACCAGTGGGAATTAGCAAAATGGGTAACTATTTCCTGGCTGCCTTTCAGTCTGGTGGGTCTTTTCCATGGCAGAGCATGTGCTGGCTGCTCCTGCCCAGCCCTGGGCTTTGTTCAAGATGCTCAGTGGTGCAACTGCCATGATAACAGTGGATCCATTCATCAGCATCAAGGTGGTTGGAGCCTCTGAGCCTGCCCTTGCATGGAGATTTCCATAGGGCTGAGGGACTCCCCAGCTCGTTCTTTACAGCTGAGACACTGCCTTGTGATACAGCTCTGGGCACATCCATTGGCAGCAGCAGTGCTCCTCTTAATTAAGGACTCCTCGTAGATGTCCCGTTGTTCCCAGTGGAGCAGTTCTTCCTATTATTTCTAAAAGGCCCTTTCTCCTAATCTCCCTGTGTTTTGGTGGCTTTTGAAGGTCTGTTACCACACAGAGCAGATTTCAGCTCTTGTTTAATCCTGCAAAGGGCCATGGCAGCAAGACTAGCTCTGAGCAGGGCTTGAGTCGCCTTGGAGGGGGATTTGGGCTGTTGCTGAGGCTGGGGGTGCTCTCCACCTCCTCAAATTGGGCAGCTGCTTTGGAGAGCCTTGATAGGGATGTCAGACACAGGGTCTCTGTCATGGCAGCAATGTCCTGTGGACATGGGAGCTTGTAGGTGCAGATGGAATGAAAGGTGCTTTCAAAGAAACAAAAAGGGAAAAAAACCAAACAAGCCCTGTGCAGTGTGGGCACTGGCCTGGCTGCTTTCCCCACCAGGCGGGGTCTGGCTGGGCTCCTGTGCTGCGTCTAGCCTCCAGCTTGAAGCCACAGGGCCAGCACAGGTGTGCGGACACTCATCCCACACTGATGCACCATGGGCTTCCCCAGCTCCTTCCTGGTCGTTTGTTGCTGTGACACCGATTGGGGCTGTGTTTTACAGACCTCAAGGAAAGCTCCAGTGCCTGGGGGGGCTTGCTGCATCCTGCTCCTGTGTCATCACCACCATCACCTGTGCTTGATTCTATGTGAGCTGAGGACTTGGGTCCAAAAGCTTTTCCCCTCCTATGAGCCTAATGGATTCCCCCACCCCTGCCAAAGATGCCATGTGGAAGAGGTTGACTGCAGGGGCTGGGAAGCCTGGTGCTGCCCCTCACCGTGCTACTCCCCCCAGCTGGAGTCAAAACCAGCAAGGATGTGTCCTCTGCTGGTAAGCTGGCCAGGACCTCACGGGCTTGGGGCATGGCCTCCATGACCTGTCATGAGGCTGAAGCAAAAGCCTGTTATTGAGATGAGGGTAAATATTAACTGAGAACAGGCTGCTGTCAGTATTTGGCAAGAATGCAGTAGCTTTGATCTGCACACTGGGGCTGATGCTTCCGCAAGAGGAGTGAATGCTGCCGTGATTGGGAGCCTGTGGGGATCAGTGTGGGTGCTGGGCCTCCACTGTGGGTGCTGCTTCCAGGCTGCTGAGCTGGGTTGGGATGTGGCTGTCTGCAGTGATAAGGGGGCCATAAGATCTTTCCCAAGATGTACCCCTGTTCTGCTGATTGGGGGTGACATGTGCTTTGTTGTTGCCATCCAGCCCAGATCTATCCAGTGTCACCTGGTTTGAGTTCCCAGCAGCATCCTGAGGACAGTCCCAGGGAGGCATCCAGGAACGTGGCTGCCCACCCCACCCTCTCTCTGGCTGGGGCCACTCTGGGGTCCATCTCTATAAGAGGGAAGGGGGTAGTGATCTGCTGTCCATAAGTGACATTCAGGGCCTGGCAGGCTAAAGCAAGTGGGAGAAGCTGCTAGTTATCATCCGTGGAATTCCCCTCCCACATCAGCAGTGGGACAGAAGAGACTGGGGGTGGAGGAGTTCTCCCATCCCATCCTTTGGTTGTTTTCCCATCACTCTTGGCTTTACATCCCAAGCTCCCTTGCTCCTGGGCCGGTTCCCTTACACAATGGCTGTGCCCGGTCCCCATAGGGACTTTTGGTGCTGCCATTCCCACTCTGGGCAGCAACTCAGCCAGATCAGCACCACACTTGGAGACAAAGTCAACATGCTACCGTGGCAGAGCAGTCTGCAGTGGTGCCATGCTTCATGCCCTCTGCTCTCTCCCCAGGGATCTCTTTCCAGAGGCTGGTGAGGACAGAGCAGGGCCTACCTGTGAAGAACTACCAGAACTCCACTGTGTAAGTGTGGCCATGGGTGCTGCTGGGGCATGTCATGGTGGGTGCTGGTGAGAATGGCTGGATAGCTGGGCTGAGCTGTGGGAAATGATCAGGAGAGCAGCTGTAGCTCCCTACAGCTGTAGGACAGGGTCTGTGGGCTCCCCATGCTGGTTATTCTGCAGGACTGCTTGCTCTAGGGCTGCAGATCTGGGTGACAACAGCTGGGGAAGCCAAAGCCTCCTCCACAGGGAACTGCTAATCTCAGCACACATCAGGGAACAGCCAGGAAGCGCTGTGATCCCCAAATGTGGGAGCCACCACCTCACCTAGGATCAGAAGTGAGTCCATCCCAGTCACAGTGCTGGGATGAACGAAAGCCTTGAGACCTGAGTACAGTCAGACTTTGCTCCTTATTCAAGCACTGAACCTTTCCCCCTGCCCCAACGCCTTATTTGTAAATAGGGAAATGAGCCTGGGAGCTGTGTGCCATCCTGGCGTCAGTGCCAGCCCCAGGGACAGCTCTAGCCCCAGAAACACTCCGTCATGTGCAGCCACCTCTGCTTTGTGCAGAAAGGCTGTCCTGCTCTTTTGGCTTGTCCCCTCATGCCGTGCAGCTCTGGATCTACATTTTTATCCCAACCCAGCACCACTGGTACTGCTGTGTTGCTCTTCCAGTACAGCTCTGCTGTGTGGGCTTCTTGAAAGCTTGTGCCTGTTGCCTGAGCTTTCCAGAGCCAAGCGTGCCACGGCACATCCTTAATTCAGAGCCAGTTTTGCTCGGTGAGGTGGACTCCTCTCATCCATGAATGGAAGCACATGCTCTCTGGGCTGCATGTCTGGAAATTCAAAGTCTGTGTATATTCATGTTGTGGTCCAGAGCAAAAATGCTGGTGAAAGATGTGGCTCTTCTCCTTAAAGCCACGAAGTGATGCTCTGACCTGCATCTTGCAGGGGGATGATGTTTCAGGGGCCACTCTTGTGTCCTACCTCCCTTCATTGCATGTGCAGTTAGGGCAACTGGCTTTTTGGGCCAGAGCCCTGTTTGGGATTGACTGGCAGTTATTAGACTGGTGATATTGCAGACATGGCAGGAGAGATGATGCCAACGGTGATGCTGAGGAGCAGCATGGAGGATGCTCATCTGTTACCTGTGCCCTGCCTGTGGCTGTCTCTGCAGTGTGGGTCAGCCCCCCTGCATGGGTTTGTGCCTCTCCAGCTGCGACCAACATGAGACAACACTGCCATCTAGCATGAACCTGGTCGAGCGTATCATGTGCCACCAGTGTCTGAGCCTAACTGCTGTCCCCTTGTCCCAGGACGGTGCTGCTGCTCAACCGCTCTGAGGTGAAGAGCGAGTTCCTCTCCATCGCCAAGAAGCTGAGTGCCAGCGACCACCCGCAGCACTCCACACTCGTTGTGCTCCTCGAGCACCTCTACCAGGCCAACTTTGGCACCCACTGTGACCTGGACAACCTGCATCACCTCTTGAGGGTAGGCTCAGAGAGCTCCAGCTTCGGGGATTCTACGATGCCACGGGGAGCTGTTTCATGCAGCTGGTAGATATTCTGACCAAAATAGTATTTGATTGGCAGAGAGAAAGAAGTTTTGATAACACTTCTTGTAGGAAAAATACATGTCTCTCCCTTGTCTTCTCAGGTTAAACCTGAGATCTGCACTTGTGTTTTGTGAGCTGTGTGCAGGCACATCACGCGCATTTTACCCTTTTTCTCCTTTTCCCATCCCTAATTGGAGAGGGGGAGGTCCGCCAGATTTGAAATGCAGCAAAAGAGTTGGTTTGACCAGAGAAAGAGGGGGGGGAAAATGTGAAGAAAATCTCTTGGGTGTTTTCAAACACGTGTTTTTCTTTCTTTGCAAAAGTTTTGGGGGACTTGAAAGGGGTAGGAATTAGTGAAGGGAGAGAGTTACCCAGTTAGTGATCCTGCCCAAGGACCTGTGTGTCGCTTCTGCGGAGGTACCCTCTTAATCTCTCATGTTGCTCTGTTCCTCCCAGTCCAAGACACTGGAAGAGCTCTCGGAGATCTATGCCAGCGCTGCTGATGCACAGGAGATCGCAGCTGCTAGCAGTGACCCGGTGCTGGCCCGGGAGCGGCTGCAGGCCATGCTGCAGGACATCGCTGGGGCTGCCTCCTTTCCTGCCATCACAGGTCAGAAACCCCCCAGGCCCCTCTCTTCTCCAGGGTTTTCTGCCAGCTCAGCTCCTGCAGCAGCAACAAACTGTTTTGCAGAGTTTCAACCGAGTGCAACAACAACTACAATAAAAAAAAAGCACGAGCCCAGGTCCTATTTTGTAACCATGCAATGAGCCAGAAATGGTTTTACTAAAATGGCAACAAAAATTGTCCAGCCTTGAAAACATCAATCAGAAACTGATGGTGATGAAACAGCAGTGATGTCTGATGGCTCTTAGAGGGGTGAAATATCCCCTTGTCTCAATTGTATGCGACTGCGTGCTAGCGGTGGCAGCACCGGTGTTCTGCATGACCTGGGCCGCCCAAAACGTGCATGCAGTGAGTGGCGTCTCTCACTGGCCAGGAGAGCTGTCAGGGGTCATATTGGTGGTCCCTGCAAACTATGTCCTCTTCCTCTTCCTCTTCCTCTTCCTCTTCCTCTTCCTCTTCCTCTTCCTCTTCCTCTTCCTCTTCCTCTTCCTCTTCCTCTTCCTTCTTCTCTTCCTCTTCCTCTTCCTCTTCCTCTTCCTCTTCCTCTTCCTCTTCCTCTTCCTCTTCCTCTTCCTCTTCCTCTTCCTCCTTCCTCTTCCTCTTCCTCTTTCTCTTCTCAGGTGAGGCTCAGCCCCGCAAGCTCCACACCTTCCCCATCCCTGCTGCTCGCTGCTACACATACAGCTGGGACCAGGATAACTTTGGTAAGCAGAGGGGTCCCCCAACCCTCCTGATGAGACCACAGGGGAGGCTAAGCAGCATTTTAGTTTGGCTGGGGTGCCACATCCAGCCAAGTGTGTGAAGGAGCCAATAACAAGTTGTTGGTGCTGAAGGGAGAGGTGACACAGTGGGTGTCAGTGTCCCCTGGATGGGGGTCAGCTCAGGTATGACACCTGCTGTGATCCCAAGCAAAACTCTCATCCAAGCAGAGGGCACAGGATACTGGTGGCCCCAAAACATGTTTCTAGTGACAAATCATGCAAGACTTAATCTCCTGGATAGGGCTGTGCATTGCATTAAGGTGGAAAAGATTCATCGCACCTGAGTGCATGGGAATATTGGTACAACAGGACCTTGTTTGGTAGAAAGCACCTCTGCAAGGAGTAAACCTTGTTCGTGCCCTGAGAATAATTGTTGCTAGAAAAGCCTGACCACACAGAGATCCTGGGGCTTTGTGGGGTTGAGACATGTTGGACATGACAGCTTCTTCCCCCTCAGCAGGGATGGCCGAGTAGCGGGTGCCTTTGCTGTGCCCTTGGCATGGCCACAGCAGTTTTGGAGGGGAAGCAGTGGGTTCCCCGTCTGCCAAGCTGATCTCTGCAGCTTCCACATTCCTGGAAGACCTTTTCTGTTCCCGTGAAGGTTCAGTGTTCATTGCCTGCTGGACCACAGCTCTGGTTCGGGCTTTGCAGCGAGTCCTGCCTTGCCAGGAAGCCACAGTGGGTCGATCTGGGGATTGGTCAGCTGAATACCATGCTTTCCCCCTGCCCTCTGATTAAACCTGGATCAGACATGAGCATGTTGTGAAAGCTGTGTAGGAAGGAAGCAAAACTCCAACTGGTGTTTGCCTTTTGAGAACCCAAACAGAATGTGACCTCAGGGAGAGAAACATTTTGTTTTGCCTTGCAACTCAGCACCTTATTGAGATCTAAAAACATTCAGGAGGAGGTTTCCAGCTTCTTGTTTGAAACCATGCAGGATCGAAGAGTCTTGGCTGTGGTATAGTGGTGGTGTTGTCTGGGGTCATCACATCTGCAGTGGTTCTGCTGGAGCCCATTGCAGACACAATCTCCCTCTGGTTGCCTTTCAGATATCCTCAATGATGTCCTCAGCAAAGAGTGCAGTGTTGTTGAGCCCACGGCCTCAGAGAACGAGGAGGGGGATGAGGAGGAGGAGGAGGAGGATGTGGAAACCGACAGCTGTTCCTCTGAGCAGGATTCACTGCTTTCCCCCATCTGTGCCATTTCCAGTGACTCTGTGCACTCGGCGCTGTCAGAGGAAGGATCTAAGCCCTCGCGAATGTCGCTCTTCACCTCCTCCAAGGACTCCATCTCAGAGCTGACAGTGGTCTCCAGAAAGTCCCTGAAGTCCTTTGTCTCCAGTCTGAAGGACTGCATGGACAGTGGGTATGTGGAGGACAGTGATGATTGCTCCCTAGACATGGTAGGGAGGATGGAGCTGAAGGTAGAGAAGACGCACCACAAATACAGGCAAACACTGACCAACAAGATCTATAAACTGTTCAAGAGCAAAAGCCAGCTGGTCTTGAGGAGGGACCTGAAGGACTGCTCAGACACTGGCTTGCTCTCACTGCCTCTGCGCCGGGCCGAGAGCCTGTGCACCTCTCAGTCCAAGCAGCGCATCCCGGCGCGCTCCCGGCGCGCTCACTCGCTGCCACAGCATGTGCTGAGCCAGCGTCTGCCAGCCCTGCTGGTCCCACAGCACCTCAGCCTCCACCGGCGGCCCTTCCTTAGCTACGACGAGGACACCAAGGTGTCCACACTGCGTGTCGTGGTGTTCGGCTCCGACCGCATCTCAGGGAAAGTGGCCCGAGCCTACAGCAACCTCAGGTGAGCCGGGTGGTGTGTGGTCTGGCTGCAGGTACCTGGCCCCGCTGGGACACACCAGAGGGCTTTGCTCACCCAGCTCTCTCCATCTTCTCCCAGGCTCAAGGAAAGCACCTGCCCATCACTGACAAGGTACTTCAAGCTGCAGTTTTTCTACATCCCTGTGAAGAGGAGCTGCTTGGCTCCATCGACCCCCCTGATGCATCATCTCTCCTCATCCCTGGGGGACCTGCAGCTCCGGGCACAGGTAGGTGTCCTGCCTGCTGTGGGGTTTGCAGAGCCACCAGTTCTCTGCTTGGCCCCGAGAGTGGTGTGTGAGGAGGCTGGTAGGGCAGGCTGAGGGAAGCCTGGGGACCCTCGGAGTGAGCCCAGCCTGTGTGGTTTCAGGATCCCACCTTGGCTGGGATGGAGAGCAGCACCAACGACATCTCCCACTACATAGGCATGTTAGACCCATGGTACGAGCGCAACATTCTTGGGCTGATGAACCTGCCCATGGACGTCCTGTGTCAGGTATGTGTGTGCCAACTGGTAGGGCTTGGTGTCCCCCTGCCCTGAGGAACTGGGGTGCTGATAGGAGAAGCTTCTGCTTAGCACTGGGCCACACTGATCCATCACAGAAGACTGTGCTGCATGGACACAGGATGGAGATGGGTGGTTCCTGGTGGTCAGAGGGTTTCTGTCCCCAGTGGGATGGGATGGACGGTTCTGGGCTGCAGGTACCACATACCCCATCACACTTATTCCCTCACCACAGTCTGCCAAGCCGGAGTCCGAGCCCCAGGAGGACTCCCAGGAGCAGCTACCCATCCTGGCAGACATGATCCTCTACTATTGCCGCTTTGCCACGCGCCCTGTCCTGCTGCAGCTCTACCAGACGGAGGTAGGCAAAGGGGCTCAGCCCCATCTTGGTGAGGGGAAAGGGAGGGTCTTCTGCCTGTGCCAGCACCTTGGGACTTGCCTGTGAAGAAGCGGGGGTATGGCACAGTCACCGCATGCTGGTGAGGCAGAGCTCAGTCTCCTCTTGTTCCTCAGGTGTCCATGTGCTTTGCAGATGCTACTGGCTCATAAGCAATCCTTAAGTCACACAAGCAGTTTTCCATCCAAATACCTTTCCCCATGACATAATGCAATGCCTGTCAGTGCTGACAGGTTATTTACATTACTGGAAGTCTCTCTAGTGCTCTGCTTTCTGAACCAAACCCCTCCATAAAGCCTGTTTCCCACACCCTGCTCTGTGCCAGGGGTAGATATGGGGAAGGTTGAATGTGGGACTTCCACAGCTGCTTTGGGGACTGGCTGTAGTGAGGCTGTGGTGAGCAAAGCTGATGCTCTTGTGGGATTTGTGTCACCCAAAATGATGCCCAGATCCTGCTGTTGGCTCCTCGTGGGGCTTCTTTCTAGTGGGCTGTGGAGTTACCTGTAAGTGAAAATTAGGTTTTTGGGTTGTTTGACTTGCTGGTGGTCTGTTAAAACAGTCTGAAGTACACCTAAAAGCAAGTGTCACCCAAAGCTGCTGTTGTTTTGAAAACATGAAAGGATTTTCCCAAACTGACCTGTTTTCTGTGGGAAGGAGTGAGAGGGGTGAATGCTACCTGACACAGGCTGGTTCTCCTCACCACCAAGTCTTCACTCTTCTCCCTCTGGCAGCTCACCTTCATTGGGGGAGAAAAGACGACTGAAGTCTTCATCCATTCCCTTGAGCTGGGCCACTCAGCGGCCACGCGGGCCATCAAGGCATCAGGTCTGTAGCTGCTTCTGTACCCACCCACCCTGGGGGTCTGCAAAGCACATGGCTGGGTGGAGAAGGGAAAAGGGGCTGAAGAGAATGTGGGCTATAAGAGGTGTCTGACCCAGGCCAAGCAAAGATCTGGACAGCTCTTCCCTAATTTGGAAGTGGAGCATCCTGGTTCTTCCTCTTCAGGAATGAAGTCATGGCAATGCCTTATGGTTTTTGCTGCTGTTAACTCTAAAACATATTCACAAGAAAACAGCTTCAAGCCCGTTTCCTTCCTCTCATCTGCACCTGGCCAAACGCAGCTCTCCATCTTTTTCTTTTGCTGTTTTCTGTTTGTGCTTTGTCCAGGAGCATCATTTATAAAATTCCTCTTTCCATTTCCTTAGTTTATTGGGCAAAGCAAGGTTTTCATGTGTGCTTGGAGCCTTCCTGCATGTACTTTTATGCTATAAATTTATAAAATTAATAGTATCAGAGAGAAGAAGCAATGGCAGGAGCCTGCAATGTGGTCTTCTGCTCCCTGGGTACCCAGGACATCACGCTCTGTAGTGTGGTGCAGCTCACACAGACATCTCATGGTCAGCCCACAAAACTGCATCAAAACACATTGCTTCCTATTTTTTACCAACTGCTTTTCTGTGATCTCAACTTGTTGTTCTAAACAGAGCTCATAAAACATCCCCTGTATGAAGTGTCACCACCCCAATCCCCCAGGCTTGGCCAAGGCCTCTTCCCAGTAACTTGTGAAACCACCAATCCTGTCTCTGATGCTTTTTAACTTGGGTTGTCTGGCAGCACTCCACATCTGCAAAAAATTATTCAGGGGAAAAAAAAAAAAGGGTTAGGAAGTGTTGGGCATGGTATTTCAAGGCGAATTTAATGTGGGCAGAAATATGCCTGGAAAAACAGGAGCTGGGTTAGCAGTGTGGCCTTTTATTGCTTTATGTTTTCCCTGAGGCACGGACTCCTCTGCACTGGCATAGCCAGCACTGCTTTCAGTTCTGCAGAGCAGCTTGTGGTGCTTTGTGTGGAAATTTCTGCACTGGATTAATTGCTTTCTGGAGCTTTTAAGCCATCTTTCCTTCTTTTGCATTTTTGCTCCTTAGCTGTGTTCAGCAAACCACTTCCCCCTCTTTCTGCAGGTACTGAGTGTGCTGCTGTACCAGCAGCCGGTGAAGGATGGGGATAAAAAGCCACCATGTGATATTTTCTCCTTGTTTCATGCAGGTCCAGGCAGCAAAAGGCTGGGCATAGATGGAGACAGGGAAGCAATCCCACTAACACTACAGATTGCCTACAGCAAGGTGAGTGTGTGGGACTCACATAGAGACAAATGGGGCAGAAACCACTTCTGTGATGGGTAGGCAGGTCTCAGCTGGGGGCTGAGAGAGGCAAGGCTGTTTGCTGCAGGAGCCTGAGTCCAAGCCTGCACAAGCCAAATTCAAGCTAATTTTTTACTTAGTGGCTAATTGGGAGTAGTTCTCCCCTCCTGTTCTGCCCAGTAAAAACAGTGAGTGTGCAGTCAGCTTCCTTAGGATGGCTGTGTGTCTAGTGCCACTTTGCATCAGTGGACTTTGCTTCCAGGGAGCAGTCTTGTGCTGGGCATAGCAATATTCCTGTTTTATTGGTTTCTCTGCAGATATTTAGTGGTTTTGCCTGGGCAATTGTTTTTGTAAATCCAGGGTTAAGTGAGTTTTAGTGCCTGCTCAAACTTTGTGCAGCTCCAAGTAAATCCTGATGTGAGCCAGCACATCCAGTTGGTATGGGGTGGGAGGGTAGGGTGACATCCAACTGGCATGTGCCATCTGTTCTTGAGTCACAACAGCCCCACACAGCACTCCAGGCTGAGGGCAGAGCAGCTGGAAAGCTGCCAGTGGAAAAGGACCTGGAGGTGCTGGTTGAAGGAGGCTGAACATTAGCCCAGGTATGCCCATAAGGGCAAGAAAGCCAGTGACACCTGACTTGTATCAGAAAATGTGTGTCCAGCAGGACCAGGGCAGTGCCTGTCCGCCTGTGCTGGCACTGCTGAGGCACCTCCAATCCTGGGTGCAGTTCTAGGTCCCTCATGACAAGAGGGGCTGGAGGTGTCCAGGGAAGGGAATGGAGCTGAGGAAGGGGCTGGAGCACAAGGAGCAGCTGAGGGAGCTGCTGGAGAAGAGGAGGCTCAGGATGTTCAGATTGTATCTTAGGAAATATGTCTTCACTAAAAGGGTTGTAAAGCCCTGGCACAGACTTCCCAGGGCAGTCAATGCATCACCATCCCCGGGGGGTACTTAAAAGACAGTTAGATAGAATCATAGAAATCAGCCAGGTTGGAAGAAACCTCAAAGAGTCCAACCCTACCATTGTTACTAGACCATGGCACTAAGTGCCACAACCAGTCTCATCTTGAAAAACTCCAGGGATGGTGAATCCACCACCTCCCTGGGCAGCACATTCCAATGCCTGACTACTCTCTCTGTAAAAAAT
>NW_008688491.1:0-208 GCF_000695815.1 Acanthisitta chloris | reverse complement strand
AAGAACTGCACACAGTATTCAAGATGTGGGCTCACCAGCTTCCTATCTCTGTCTATCAGCTCTAGAGGCCAGTTGTCCCAAGGACAACCTGTCCTAGTATTAAAAACTGAGGCAAAAAAGGTTTTAAGTACCTCAGCCCTTTCCTTGTCTTTAGTGACTCTGTTCCCTCCCATGTCCAATGAGGAATGAAGGTTTTCCTTGTCCTTCC
>NW_008688490.1:29011-40793 GCF_000695815.1 Acanthisitta chloris | reverse complement strand
AATTTATATCAAAACTGATAGTACACAGTATAACTGGAAGAAGAACTGAACTTAAAAAGGATATGTTGAAAGAGGATGGAGTTTGTGAATGCAATAAATAAAGCCCCCTTCCCTTCCCACCCACTCCCTACCCCCAAAACTAAAAGTTGTCATGTTCATGGAAAATTGTGCACAGCAGATATTATAAAAAAGTAGATTCAGGAGCACATCCAATTATAAATGATTGTTAGGAAAATCATATAAAACAATGGAATACATAAAAGTGTCAAGAGTAATCGTTTAGGGTGAGAAATTCCTTGGTGGCCAGATGCCCACGGCAAGCAGAAATTATCCTGGTGGCATCAGTAAGAGGTTGATGTCCGAGAAAAAAAGTTGTGTTCAAGCACAGAAGAGGCTCTCCAGGATTTGAACAGCATGGGCAGGTGGAGTGTTTGAATTTCATACCCTGATCCAATAGTTTCCACAACTCCATGTGCAATTTTCAGAAGGATTCGTCGTTGACTGCCGACATGTCCCCCTTGGGCGTGGAGGACCGGGACGAGCCCTTGTCTGTGCTCTCAGAGCCAGAGCTGCTCTGATTCTGCTGTTCTGATCCTGCACTGGAGGTCACTGTAGAAGACGACGTGGATGAAGAGCGAGTCTTTTCTTTAAAGTCTGTGATAATTACTGTGACATTTCCCACTGTGACTGCCAGCTGCTGTGCGGTGCTTCTGTCCACATTTTTCAGTCTGGGCCTGAAATAAATGAGAAAACATTTATTAAAGGGATAAAAATAAACGAGAAAGGAAAAGGTTCAGGAGGAAAAGCATTTGCCAACAAACTTGGTGTGACTTGTCCTCCCCTCCTGCGCAGATGGCAGGAGCTGGGAGAGAACCTCGGCAGCAGCAAGTGCTGCACAGTGGAGGATGAAGGTCTGACCTGCTCCTGGTGACAGCCAAGCTGTGAGGGCTGCTCAGCCCCAGAGGAACAACCTGTCTCACACAGCTCTGCACAGGGTGTCTGTTGTAGACTTATCCCTAATCCAACCCTGCCAGAAAAGAGGACACTACAGCAGAGCCAAGCGGACAGGAGCCAGACAGAGCAAAGGATCTCCTCCCCAAGGGGCAGATGAAAGAGTTCTCTTATCTAAATTCACCATCTCATCATGTGCCCTGATGTTATGAGACAAGGCTGTGACTCTGCAATACAAAACCACATGAAAGCATTCGGCCACGGCTCTTTCATTCCCATGTAGGAACTCTGCAGCTGCAAACAACACAGGCACTGGGACAACTTGGCTTCTCTTTCAACTGCTCTGAGCTTATACAAATCAGATGCCCAATCAGCCTATGGATAAAATAGCTCAAAATGTTCCCCCTGGAATCAAGGCTATTGTAAATAAACCCCAGAGTGTCCAATGGTATTTCTTGCAGCTAAAGCTTTTAGTTAGGGGAAAAATGAAAAGAAAAAAAGAAATCAAAACCACCAGAAAGGAACCCACTGGTACTTATTGCTTGGGATTATCTCGGTAATTTGCATGCTGTGCTATCACTCAATTAGTAATGTAGCTAATAAGGGTCTGAACTCTAGGAAGCTGACATTCATGCACATTTCAGGGGCTGGTCCAAAGCTCTGATACAACAAACCCTGGACACTCCTCCAGCTACCAGCAAATTCCAAGTCATCTGCAGCGACTGCTGTAATTTACAGCCTTTGCTCCTAATTAAGGGTCAGGCTTAAGCAGCAGAATATTCCCAATAGGGAAATTAAAAAGGAGAGTCTTTATACATCAGTGAAAAGTAGCTTGCTGAGAGCTGCCTTATTCTGAGGGATGGAGGGAAGGTTGGTTTAGTCTGGGATCAAGCTCCAGCTTTTAAACCACTCTGCCTTTTCTCCTCCTCGTTTGCAGCACACTAGGCCAGAGCAGTAAAACAGAAAAAGAGGGAATTGAGCTCATTTACTCTGTGCCATGCATACCCAATGGCTGGCAGGGTAAGGTAACAAGGAGTCCTTAAGAAGTAGCTACCAAAGTGGTATTCTAGAACTACACAGCACAGAAAAGTGCATTGAGGACAGATGTAGAGCTTCAAAAATAGAACAACTGTATTTCTGCAAACTTCCTTACACCCAGAACGAAGTTACTGCACCAAAAATAGTATTTTCTCATCTAACCTAGGAGGCTGTTTCAATTTTTAACAAGTACCACAGGAAAAGCATTCCTAATAGATAGAAAACACACAAAAAAACCCCCCAAAACGACTGGGAGAAGAGGCAGTAAAACCTCCCAACTTGCATCAACCCCTCTGTTTAGGGTCTAACCTCTCCAAACCCATGTGTATGTGCTGTACACACACTCACAGGGGCTGGCAAATTCTACATATAACCACAGGCTAGATGAAATGATGTCACCTTGTTTGTGGGTGACAAGAAAGGCCAACCAGCTCAGCAAGTTTCGGGGTTCCCATCAGCTCTCGGCTGCCCCACGCACAGCCGCCAGCGTTCCCGGAAACGTAGTACGTGTACGTATTTCCCTCCCCAAGCCCCGAGTTCCTCTAGGAAACCCAGTGCTTCCTGTAATCTGCCTAGGTCATGTGTTTTCTCCTGTACTCAGAAAGAGCCAAAAAATGCTGGCCCAGCTACGGGAACAGACCTTGCTGCCTCCACCTTTCTACAGGGTTGAACATGTGCTCCTGCCACAGCTCTTAAAGCCAGCACTGCTAGGGAGACAAAAGAAGGAAAAAAGGGAGAAAAGAAAAAAGTGCAACTGCCCATGCATCTTTAAATCCCATGACAAAGTAACGTGGCAGGGGAAGCAGGGCTGAGGTGCAGGATTTTCTCCATGGTCCCACTCCAAAACATGCTCATTGTCAGCTTTAGAGCTGAGCCCTCCGACCACTTCTGCAGGTGGTTTTAGGGGTCTGCCCTGTACCAAGAGGTGTTTAAGCACAGATGGAAACCTCCAGACAATCTCTTCACCACAGACATACAATTTTTGCTTCATCTAGAAGGCAATGGGATTGGCCCATTCAGGGCAGTGTTCGAAGTGTTCATCCCAACCCTGGCAGTGTTCACAGCCAGGTTGGCTAAAGCCTTGAGCAACCTGCTCTGGTGAGAGGTGTTCCTGCCCAGGGCAGGGGTTGGGGATGGATGAGCTCTAAGCTTCATTCCAACCCCTTAACATTCTATAATGCTGTGGTTTTTTGCAAAATTAAGCACCCTGATGCTTCACGTTTATAGCGAAAAAGGTTTACGACCAAATGCTCCCAAACATTCAGTCTCAAAGTGACAGGAGAACATGGAACAAACTCAGATATTTTGTCAGTAACAGTCATGGTATCCAAGAAGTTCAAACAGGATTTCTTAAAAATTCAGAGAGCCTTAAAGGGCAATTTATCAAAAAAAAGCCCCAGAATAACAGTTAAGCAATTTGGGCATGAAAAAGTCCTGAATAGAAAATTTGTAACTGTGTAAAAATCATACCCTTTTGAAAGACTCTTGATAGCACTCCCGAGGGCAGTGAATTGCAAGAAAAAACTAAACACTTAAAAAAGACAGTTTAAGAACTGAAGGAGATGAGGTATCCCTTAAAAATAACCCAGCTAAACCTGATAGTATTAAGGCTTAATTAGGAATGACAAAAGCTTGCCACAAAAACAGGGACTAAAAGACTCTGCAGTAGACTGAATGACTCCTTCAAGAAGTAAAAACAATTACTTGATGCAATCTCTCAATTTAATATTATGTCATTAGTCAAGTGCATGAAGCCTCCTGCATCCCAAGCCTCAAAATAACTAATATTTAAAGAAGAATAGGACAAGAAAAAAATTGCACTAAAGCTCTGTTTCTCTAATCAGATCAGGAATGGACACTTCAACCTTTGGGTGCTGAGGCAGAGTTAACAGCAGTCCCTGCACACAGCTCAGTCTTGTAGCACAGCAAATTCCACACTGCCCTCACCACATTCCAGTGGGTTACTGTGGAAAGGATATTCACTCTTGTTCAAGATTTTCATGCTATTCTTTCAAAATTTCCAAGACAAGAGCTTTCAGCAGTCCCATCTTGGCAACTTGAATGCCAACAGCAGTGCCAACCATATTTCCCATGTGCTTTACAACTGTTTGCAGCTAACTCATAGTGCTCCAGTTCATGTGGTTTCACTAGAAAACACTTATTGCAGCTCATTTTCAAGAGATGCAATTCTTACACAGCCCACACAGGCAAAGCACCCAGTTAATTCTGCCTCTTGTAGCTCTCGAGTTCAATAATATACAAACTGTTCTGTGCTGAATTTTTGATTTAAGAAATGGAGTACCCATATAGGCAAGATGAGGAATAAACCTCTCTCCATACACTCATTTCAAGCTTACACAAATATCAAACCAGCCATTTGTTGATAACAAGATCCCAGCAAATCTGTTCATGTATACTTAGTTCCTGTATACTTGGAAAATTATCTTGACAATTACAGCGACTGAAGGAGGGATAAGGAAGCATAAAAGTAACCTTTGTTACTGCTATCGAGCCGTGATAAGAATTCGATACCATTGCTGGTTAATGTTTTTCCCCCCACTGTTTCACAGCCAAAAGCTTTGCTGCCCAACTGACAACACCATTATTTTAACAGAAAAATAAAACCTGAGTGGACAACAGAATTAGTATTTCCAATGCCTGAGTCTGTGCTCCCCAACAGAGTGTTTGAGCGCTCATACATCAAAAAAAAGAAGTGTTTGCTGTTAAACACAGTTCTCAGACAAAGCTCAACTTTAGCATCCAGTTACCTTGAAGTGTGATTTGAGTCGCTGGTCTTTGTTGTAGTATTCCCAGACTGTATACTGTTTGCTTCACTAGGAGGATCTTTCACAATATCTGACTTTGGTCTGCAAGAATTGAAGAGGGAGAGCACAAGGTTAGTTGGGCTGCACAACTAACCAGCACACAGTGCTGCTGACACCACGTCACATGGAACAGTGCATCCTGCCAACTTACTTAGTCTTCTTGTTAGTGTTCTTCTTTGTAACACTGGGACTAATTTCCTTCTCTTTGTCAGGTTTTTCTTTGTCTTGTTTTTCCACTTTCTCCTTCTTCTCCTTCTTAGGTGGTGGTGGGGTTGCATATTGCTGGGCAACTTGTTGTGCCACCAACTGAGAGTTTATTCTAGGTTTTCTATAATGACAATAAAAAAAAAAAGAGAGATCTATAGTTAACTTTACACAGTCAAAATAATTTCACCAAGAGCAGCATGAAGATTTACTTCAGCGACCAGGGAAGAACACTCCACTCACAGAACCAAATGGATTTCCTTATCTAAAGTGAAGTACTACTGCTGCTACCAAACAAGACAGGTATTTTAAAACAAAGAAAGACTCCAAGCTGCTGCTTCATCAGTTTTTAGCATCTAACATTCTTAAGTATAATGATCCCTTTCTTCCATCCATGTCATGAAATCACAGCCAATTTTTTGGGGGGGGGGACAATAGTGAAAAAGCAGCTTTCAAGAAGCTTCCAGCCACGCTCTGTGGCTACACACTAAGAGCAGGAACAGAATGTGACAAAAATGTTTCCTGATAAACATCAGGCTCCTAAGTATCTTTCAATGAAAGTTTTCAAAAGAGCTTCTGGTTCCCCACAGCAGCAAACCTAGCACAAATAACAAAGAACAAGGGAAGGTAACTGAGCTGACTGGGACTGGAGCTGGCAGGAGCACAGGAGACAAGTGAGCATTCACACTTGCCCAGGGAATGGCTGTGCCAGCCTCCGACACACCATCCTCACACAATTGTCTGCAGGCCCCAGTGCTGCTGGGACAGAGCACAGCAAAACTGCCTTTCAGAGAACACTTCCACTTCAAATTATGCTTTGCACAAAGAGGAGTTTTGCAGTAACCAACACCTCGATGACTGATCCTCACATATCCTGCAGGAATTTGTCTCTTTGTCTCTCCTGCACTCCTCATCCGAGCTCTAACATCCTCTCAGTTCAGCAACTCGAAACTTCTCCCCCTGGCCTGGCATATCACACAGCAGTTTATGCTCTGAATACTCTGACTAATCATGGTCGATTCAACTCCTTCAACATGCCAGAAAGATCTATGCTCCTGTGGCCACACAGCCTGTGTGAGGGGAGAAATCCACAGAAAGTCATTCATAATGAACCAAATACTAATTGCAACAGTTGCTGAGGCTTGTCCAGAGCTGTTAAATGCTCATAAATACAACTCAGATTTTCTACATAGATCAGATTAGAGCAGATTGTCCCAGAAAGCTGTACCCAAGCAGGTCTACAACTGGCACACAGAACCCCAAGGTTTCTGCTGCAGAGCTCTGCAGCTGCACCAGCTTTTACTGCCAACTTCTAGAGAGACTTCAAGAAGTTACTTAGTGGTATTATGTGTCTAAAAAAAAAAGTACAAAACACCAATTGCTCACATGTAGCATCTGCATTTAGAGATGATACAGACAACAGAAGACCCAGAGAATTTCTACTCTGTCACAGGAAAGTCCAAGTATCTAATAAGCCTCTCTTGGTACTGGTTTCCTGTAAAATGGTACCAAGATTTCTTAATGAAGCCAGATATACCTGAATATTTCATTTCACTATGACAGCTTATAATAAACTCTATGCAACAGGTTGTAATCAGGTCCCTGAGCTGTCTCAACCCCACTGGCATTTGGATTTTTCATTACAACTCATCTTAAACTGCAATCTGCATCCGTGTCTGAGTGAACACAGACAACCTAGTCTTCAGCCTTAAACTATGATGCATAAATGTTCTGCAGATCAGGTCAAGCTGTTACCTGTTTCACAGAACAGTGAAGACACTTAGCATCCTTCAAGTCCCATACACAGCAATTTCTGTCTGTCTGACTCAGAATAAATACGTAAAAAGAAGTGGTTTGGTTACATGGAAAAGATTTTTCAGATTGATGCAACCACACTAAAAGCTGACAACAAGTAAAAGCTGTCAAGCAACCTGCTAACCACCCACTGAAAAAAAAAAACCCAGAAGAAAAAAAGATAACATGTCAAGAAATCTTCAAAGACAGGGCAGATACCATCTCCCTGCATGATTATACACAATTAACCTCACTGCTTGAAGCTGCCACTGCTGCCCAGACTTACAGTTATTTGCTGTTTACACAACCAGCTAAGGCAGAAACTAGAGCCATTCATGGGAAATCCCAATTCATCAATCTGAGAGTTTTCCTGCTTTGCACAGCTCTGCTTGTGATGCTATTTCCAAGCCTTTCCAGCCACCACCAAGCTGCCCTTCCTGCTGCAGCAGTGCTGCACTGCTTGAATGAAGACACAGCTTTCAAATGGAAACTTCAACTAAAATGACAACAAACCCCACAGAAATGTGTCACACTATTTCCCCAGAGAAGGCTAGAATGCCAGAAGGACTAGCCTTGAAGCTCTCCTGTGGAGACACTTTGCCCTGAGCTCTTCTGCTCCTTATCTGTGCCTGTGACAGCACTCTGCATTTACTGAGTTAATCATTTTCTGGCCAGCCACTGACATAAGGAGCACAACTTCTCCAAAGCCTATGTGCACATACTCCCTGTTACACATCAGGATGGTTCCCTGGTGAGGGCAAAGCCAGAGCTGGAAGGGAGGAGAGCAGGAAGCAGGCAGGGAGCTGTGGGAGGAGAGCCAGCCCTGCTGATGAGGTCCCTCCTGCCACTCTAAGGAAGGGACTGGAAAGTTGTTGAGACTTTGGTCAACACTGAACGTGTTCCAAGACCTCAGGAACTACTCAAACAGATTCTATTTCTTTTAAATAATGCAAATAACCCAACAGCTTTCCAGTTCCTCATCTGTTTCACTCGTGCTAGCAGCAAGCTTAGGCAAGGGGTGAAAACCAGGTAATTTAAGCAACTGGCACACAAATAGTAATAATAATAGGAGTAATCAAATCCTTCAAGTAAGGCCTGCACTGCCACTGCAGCCAGGATCCACTGGTTAGAAGCCCTTTACTAAAAAGCCAAGCAAAGCACATTGAGCAGTGCATTTTCAACCACAGCAAACTATAACCATAGGAACCACAATTGAGTAAAGCAGCTGCGAGATCCAAAACTTGCTCCAGGTTTCCCTGCCTACCAAAAACACACTTCAAGGGCTGCACTGATCCAATCTCAATCCCCAGCACAGATCACAGAACGGTTTGGGTTGGAAGAAACCTTAAAGACTATCTCATAGCAACCCCCTGGCATAGGCAGGGACACCTTCCACCCGTCCATGTTGCTCCAAGCCCCATCCAACCTGGCTTGGAACACTCCCAAGGATGGAGCAGCCACAGCTTCTCTGGGCATCCTGTGCCAGTGCTTTACCACTCTCACAGGGAAGAATTCCTTCCCTGTTATCAAATTTAAATCTCTCAGTTAAAAGCCACTTCCCCTTGTCCTGTCTCCCCTCCAGACACCTTTCCTGCCTGTACAGCCATCCATGCTGTACCCTGGCCATGCTGTGTGTCAAAGCACACTCTCCTCAGCAGTGCTGTGAACTCCTCTCCAGCTGTGGCAGCAGGAAGCTTGCACTGCCTTCTAGAAATACAAACAAAAGTGAATTCAGTAACACTCTGCAGTGGATAGCAGTTGTCCTCCTTTTCAGAATTTCATCTAGGAAGGGGAAAAAAAAATAGGAGTGGAGAGAAATAAGGCTCATTTCTACCTGGAGTACAACAATTTAACATGCTCTGGCTTCTACTCCAGAGTAAGAGCAGAGAGAGCTGTTCTTTCATTTTCTGTTTCTGAACACTACAATGTGCCTAAGACACAAATTTTGTTCCAGCCTTTTTAAATTTTTTTTTGACCTAAAGAGAGTCTGAACACTACAATGTGCCTAAGACACTAATTTTGTTCCAGCCTTTTTAAAATGTTTTTTTTTGACCTAAAGAGAATTCTTCAACCTAAATACACCACTATTATATTAAAGTTATCACTTGAATAGAACATGAACAGAAGACACCACTATTATATTAAAGTTATCACTGAACAGAACATGAACAGAAATTAAAACAACTTCTAAACTTCTTTTTGGTAAGAATAGACAGCTACAGAAACAAATATTAACCATTTTTAATTCCCAAATCTTTGCATCAGTTTACTTTTGGTAACATTAAACTGTTCATATACACAAAGAACACATTTGAGTGAAAAAAAATAATAATCAACCTCCAACTCAGCATCTTTCAAGCTTTCTAACCAGCACTCATGCTTAAGGAACAAGTATATTGGCATTTACTAGGTTTAAAGTATCAACACTGCTCATAAACCACAGCTAACAAGTCTCAACTGCCCAAAAATTATTGGAAGAGATGCAATACTTAGATGTGGTTCTTGAATTTTCAATGCATGTACCTGACATAGGTATGTTTCCTCCTACCCGAGCATTATGATGATAAAGTTATGCTTTGCTTGGACGATTTTCCCCTAATTTAGGTGCCAACCTGAGTAAAGAGCAGCAAAGATCCAACACTGATGTGACAAACAAATGAGCATTACCTTTTTTATTTTTTATACAAATGAAGACTGGTCTTCTCCCCCTCTAAGAGCAACTAAACGAAATTAAACTGTGATTTCAAAGCTGTGTACAGACAAATACATTGTCTCACACTAATTAAACTGTAGTTTACATCCCAGGAGCAGATATTTGCACAACTCCTGACCTTTGCAGCAAGGACATTCTGCTGCATGAAAAAGCTGAAATCTATTTGCCTCAGCATGGCTGTGGCACCTGAGTCTTCACCATCAACTCCTGTAAATGATGCACACAAATAATCTTTATTACCTTTTGAATAACAGACATGCACAGAAATATTGTGCCTGCAAATACATACTCTATGCAAATATATATATAAATACACCATATGCAAATAACACTGTACCCTCAGGTTGTCATATTAAGTGACACTGGGATGTTTGCTCGTGGGAAGTGGAATAAATGCAAGACCTTTATGAAGGGTTCACTGCCCACACTGCTGTGCTCTTGAAATAAATTGAAAAAAGAAATTAAACCCCAAACTGTAACTTTAGGGTTCTGGTAAGCATCTCACAGGGTTTCACTACTTGCATTTCCTTCTGTATCACAAAGCTTCCCTTTAAAGGCTGTCTCAGGACCAAATCCAGAGCACACACAGAGAGGAATTCTGCTGCTCCACTTGTAACCCCTGTGACCAGGATTAAGGAGTGGAGCAGCACAGATCACTGCACATCCAACTCATGGGAGCTGCTCTGACCTGGATTTCAAGAGGGATATAGGAGGATAAGTTGCACCATATTTTTCTTGATCTGTTTGGGATTTCTCTGCTCCCTCTGCCTTGAGAAAAGGGAAGCTACCTGCTTCCTACAGACACCACAGAGCAGGGAGAGCAATTGGCTTCATACCCACAGCCCTTGAGGGGCTCTCTCAATCCCCAGGAATGTGGAGCTAATTACAACTGCTCTTGCTTTCTTACAACTACATTATCAGCAGAATGAAAGTGGCATCGAGTGGGATTTCAGAGTCAAAAGCCTCATGTAACATGAAGTGTGGAGGATTTGGATGATTTCATGCTGTTGTGGCTTTGATGCACGTGGTGATAGCAGCGACCTCTGCATGGCTCCATGGCTCTTGGAGAACGTGTGTTTCATACTGCAGTGTGAAGTTCATGATTATTTTAACAACCCCAGCCACACGTGAACCTACCTCTGCTCAAAGAAAAACAACAAAACAAGACTAAAAGTGTTTCTATGAGTGACAAAACAGTAACACAAGCAGCATCCCTCTGAGTGATGCTATAAAACAAGGTTAGGAACTAACCCATGAGCACAAACAAAATTAACATCTCCTTAAAGGAATTTTACATCCAGAAGAAGCAAAGCTTTGAAGAAATTACGCCATAAACATAATGGGGTGAGCCCTCATTCTTGCATGCATATTTTCCAGCTCATTTGTGATGACCACATGGTCCTTTTTAGCAACAAGGCAAGAGGATGAATGGACAAATTGTCCTTAGTGCACAACTGCAAAGCAGTATGGAAGTTGCATACATTTATCTCAAGTTCTTCCTGTGATCCAAGACCACAAAGCAACAATTAAAAAAAAAAAATCACTAAAAAGACTTAGAAGGACAAGCTGCATTAAATATGTGAGTGAGCAATATTTTGCTGAAAGAACAGGATTTTTCTTGAACACAGATGTGCTAACACTATGTTTTTATTTAGGAGACAGATGTTTGAAAACACAGAAGTCAATCTAAGGAACACTCACTTGTGGACTGCAGGTGTTGGGCACCAGCAACATGTTTGAAAGACTCTGAGTGCAAGCTGAATATTTTTTAAAAGAATTGGAAGAAAATAACAGCTTCACACAAAGCAAAAACTATTGCCACAAAAGACACCAAGTACATTTAAACATGTACAACCACCTCAAAAAACTGTTCAACATCCTCCAGGATCATCCAGCCTGCTGTCTTCTACCTCCTTGGAAGAGTCAAGAATAGGCAACACAGATAAGGAAGCCTCAGTTTTCCTGGTAACTATTTCCAGTCTTGAGCTGTTCAGATTTCAGAAGAGTATTTTAAACTTTGTGTTGGTCCACCAGAAGTTTTTACACTTCAGGTCATTTCTCACAGTTTGAGCAACACCTCCATGTACTTATGTTTTTCAACTTGAAAAAGTTCAAAATTCTTTGTAGTACTTAATGTTTAGTGGTTCACAAAGATGCCAGTTCCTTTTTTGGATCAAAAGCTGCTTGTCTTCACTTTTACTCCCTTTTATTTTGGATCAAACTAAGAAGATATTAAATGACATGCAAGTTGTCACCT
>NW_008688490.1:15274-28985 GCF_000695815.1 Acanthisitta chloris | reverse complement strand
GGTTGCTGGAAAGTGGCTGATCAATGCCCCTGTGCCACTAGGGGAGAGCTGAGTCTCTTTGAATGATGCCTGTAAAAGAACACTCAACTCTTGCCTGCTACAGGACCCTTAGTATTGCTTATTTTTAATTATGTGGGCACATTTACAAATCAAAGTGTATACATAATTTTATTCCCAGAGCTGCCACTGCACAGAGTCTGCAGCTCACATTTCTGATGCTTCTTAATGAAAATATGCTAAAAATCCCCAAACCAGTGCTAGGAGAGTTCCAGAATTGCTCTATGAAACTACTTCACTGTGACTGTTCAACAGCACAGTGTAGTAAGTTTCTCAACACTTTTACAGTTCTTTGTTGATATACATTGTTTTATACAATCCCATTATGAAAACAGTCTAAAGTCAAAGCTGTAAGACGTTTCTGGAAGCAGCTGGACCAGAATTTGGCCATCCCAAAGCTGAATAGCCACAGAATTCCTCCAAACACCCACTTTAATACAACACAGAACTGGAAACTGCACATACTTTTTGCTGGCACCACCACAAATCCAAACATGAAAGCAAATCTGCTCCATTCATCTCCTATCAAATTTAAAAAAGAAATACCTTACATGGACTTAGGACCTGGTGGGCTGCCAGCAAGAGAGAACCCCAAGCCAGAGAGCTTGGAAAATGTTCACTGGAGAAACACCACTGTTAATGCATTTTTGCAAGTATATGGCTTTTCTTTTGTTTTGTTTTCAAAGGGAAATTGATAAATCAGAGACTTTCTGTGATGGATAAATCACTTTCTGGTTAAAAAGCAGCTATGAGTGATGATGAACTTGGGTCTTTTCCACCAAGTCTAATGGGCTCTGCTCACCTTAGTGCCCTGTAATCCTTGTCCTTGCCTATCACATGACACTTTGAAAACCATTCCAAAAGAGGCATCTAGCACTGTATGGTGAATGTGTTTTGCACCACAGGTTTGTTCTGAGGTGCCTCTCTGTAGGGTTCATGATAGCAAGTAGTGTAAGACAGCAGCAAACAGAAGCTCTGTACACTCTGGAGAACAGAGAGCCAAAAGGAAGAGTTAAACTTTTCAGGCTTCTTTGCTACCAGAGTAAGGATGGCAAACAGCAATGATGGTGAATAACAGCAGTGAGTATCAGTTATTGGAGCAGAGCCTGAGGTTTACTTAACCGCTAACACCGTATAATTTCACTTACTCTGTCTGCAGGAGGCCAAACAAAAAATCATGCTGAAGTTTTGGAAGAAACAGTGCTGTTTTCTCCTCACAGAGAAAAATCCTGCCTGGAAGCTCGAGCAGTGCTGGCAATCTCACCTGTGTTCTCACCTGTAACACCCATCTAAGCTGGATCAGATCCTTTCATATCTCATCTACAGCAGCTAACGAAGCCAGCGAGAGCCCCGAGGCTGCTCAGCAGATGCTCAGCACACAGCTGCTTTCTCTGCCTGATCCAAAACCCTGGAAGAGGCTTACTTGGGTGATGGAGACTGCTCCCAGCCAGTCTCAGCTCCAGCCCTCACACCTGTGTGTGCCCACCTGCACAGCTCTGTCAGTGGGCACTGCAGCATCTTCTGGGGGTGTAGAAATACATACACACACACCAGACAGCCTTGAAATGCTGTGTACTCTGAGTAAGGACTGTTCCTGTAGTCACCTGCTGGAATTGACTTCCAATAGGAACATCTTTTAAGGACTGGAGTTGGAAAAAAAGTCTGAATTTGCTGTTTCTGCTTTCATTAAGAAAATAACTCACTGTTTCCTTAAGTAAGGAGTTCAACACATTCCTAAATAAATGTACAATTGGTAAAGAATTTACAGAACACCAAATTTAGCATATTTTAAGCATATTTTGCTTCATTCGATGGGGAAGAACTATCCAACTGATCACAACTTCATTAAGCTTACTATTATTATAAAGTTACTACTTCTGATTCACGACTATGTAAAATATATCCCATCCCTGGCTTTGAACAGTTCCCATGCCTGAGAGTGTTCCAGACCAGGCTGGATAAGGCTCTGAGCAATCTGGTCTAGTGGAAGGTGTCCCTGTCCATGGCAGGGCTTGGAATGAGATGAACTTCAAGGCCCTTCCTAACCCAAACCATCCTGTGATGACTCTAAGACACATAGCCAGAATTACAGTTTCTCAGATGGTTTCTTGCTCCACTATTTTACATAAAAACCCTTTTACTAAGGTTTTTTTTTAATGGCCTGTTTATAAAATATTCATAAATTAAGAAAATAGAGCACAATACATTTCTTCTGCTTAAAACTAAACTTGTAATATGTAACAGATTAAAATGGCATCAATTCCCAACTGCAACTTCACCCTCAATTCCAGCTGAACAAAACCAACTGTACAACTCCCCTTCTTGCCCTGTGCCCAAGCTTCCCACCAGCACTAGTTAAGCCCATGGCTAAGCATTCCAATAAAAGCATTGCCTCTTATTCATTTATTGCACTTCTAAGGAAGAAGCTCTACAGCAGTAGAAAAATTGTGCAAACATACACAAAATCCACAAGCAAATGAGATGCAACTGCAAATATAAAGATCATCCCAAGCCCGAATTTGAAGAGATGGTCTTGAGATGACTAAATCACTTTGCTTCGGTATGCGAATTTTCATGGTCACCAATCACTTGAGTTCCATGTTCCAAGTGCTGCCCAAGCTTCATTTCTAGCAACTTACTGCAACTGCCCTCATCATGCTATTGACCCATCACCGATCCACTCAGAGCTTCAGTTTAATCCATCACTGAAAATTCAAACTGGTAATTCAGCAGGCTGTACACCCAAAGAGTAAAATTTATCATGCAGCTGCTTCTGGTGTTTTCATCTACAGCCATACCTGACTGCAAAATACCACATGTTCTGTGATTTACAAGGACTTACAAAGTTGTTATGGAAAACCACTGATCTCAGCACAAAATTTACTTGCCTACAAGCTCCAGAATGATGATAAAACTAAGGCCATTTTACTTGCTTGTCAAAAATAAGCTGCTCTCACTAGCAAAAATTTGAAAACAGTTCATAAAGCTGGCAGCAGCCAAGATGTGTATAATAAAACACACAGATTTACAACAAAAACAATTACTTAAAATACTTCTTCCTATTTGACTGTTTATTAAGCTATGTATAATCCTGAGAAAAGCAAACAGGCTCAAAACTTCCCGTGGAGTAACAAAGTGCAGTTGGCAGCGTGAGGGTATAAATGAGTCTGATGGAGATTTAACATGTAGATTCCCCAAAGCAACTGCTCATGGTTATTGTAATAGAAACCAAAATTACTCAAATCTGAGGAAAAGAATAGGTTGAGCAACTCTAACTAAAGCTAAAAACTAGGAATACCAGGTTTGGTGTTATAAAAGTGCCTTACCACTGCTGCCAATACATATATTTCTGCTCCAGACACTGAAATCTTGAGCAATAACAAAATTGTCATGTATAGACCATCCTCTAATGCAGCTTGACATGCCCCATCTGTAAGCATCTGCCTCCAGCTTTTGGGATACTCAAGTCTCACACTTCAAAATCACAGCAAGAGAGAGATCAAACTCAGAAAACAAGCAACAAAAAGGAGAGATGCTGAGAAAATGAGCTCCCTACCAAAAAGAAAAAGAGATGTCAGATAAATTCTACGGCTGATCCCCTATCCAAAAGCTTGTACTAAAACTAAAATGTAAACTGCATTTCCAAAAGCATCCTTCTTAGAAGTGTGTTATTGGGTAAGCACGAAGGAAAACCTGTGTTTTGCTCTTGTAGCAAGATGACTTTTAAGAGCATTCTCTCTTTTAACATGCTCAAGCATCTCCAAACTGAAGTATGTATCAATATACAACACCTAATAACGTGGCATCATGTACACACTTCCATTCCCAAATAAGCCTGTTAAATCTATTTTTTCAGGATGAAATTTAATATGGCCCAATCTGTATCTGAAAAAAAAATAAAAATCAACATGTAAATAATGAGCCTAAACCACCACCTGTTGTCCAGCTCGAGTTGAAGGTTTTGAAGCTGCACACCAATATCATCAGTCCAGAATTTGGAGCATCATGATTACACATACATAATATTTACTGTAGGAGAAATGCAAATCACCTGAATACCTAGCCAATGGATAGAGAGGCACAGTGGCTTCTCTACTGATCAAGTCTCTTGCAAAGTCCCCCCAAGAGATGTGAACTGGTTTACCAGAGCAAAACTCCACTGTGCTTGCGTAATACTGGAACACTTACGGGGAAAAAAAAAGACTTCTCTATCATTTACCAACCAGGATAAGTCCAGATAGAAGCAAAATGAGAAACCACCATTTCTCCAGCAGATGCTGAATAAACTCAATAGGCCCTAAATCTCTAGGGATGCCATAAAAGGGGAAAAAAAAGCCAATTGAGCAAAGCAGTAATTTTAATTCAGCTACATCAGACACCGCAGGCTTTACCTAAATGAGAGAAACTGAGCTTCTCCAGCAAGCCAAACCTCCTTTTTATTAAAAGAACATCAATGATAGGATTTCCTTTCATATGAAGGCGACATTTCAAGAGCCCTTGAACAACCAGGAATGCAGCTCTGTGACAAAGCTCCAGCCTGCAGCAGCTGAGCAGTCTGAAAGACGTCAGGGCTGCTGCAGTGTGGGGCAGACACAGCAGCATGAGGAGCTGGTACCCACTGGTCCCAGTAAGTGGCATCCCACCTCCTCTTCACCCCTCTGTCCCAGCACAACCTGCAGGGAAAAGCTCACTGCCAATGGTTTGAGAGGAAACCTCAGTGTCCCACAAACCAGCTAAACACGCTGGGAAATTAAAGCCACTCTGCAGGGCGATGAGGCAGGCAGACATGCGTTTTCAAAAGGCCACCATGTGCTCAGAGGAGCTCTTTTCCCCATTGTGTTCTCTGAGCACAATGTGGTAAGTGAACACAGATGTCCAAGTGACATTTCGGGGTGTCCAGCTCCATCCAGGCAGCACAGCAGGCAGCAATCCTGCACACGCTGCCTGGCAAAGCCAGAGGGGAGCCAGGCCCTGGGCTGCCACAGAGAGCTGCTGTTCAAGCACTGTGGGAACAAACACAGCCTGAGAGCACAGAAACTTTTGCTTTCACAACTATTACTCCTGGGCATGAGGAACTGACCCAGATGGTCTCAAAATTTGGCAGGAAACGATATTATAATATTCAGTTCAAAAGCTCTTCCTCCTCCTAACTAGAAAGCCTTAGAAGAAATCTACTTAGTAAACTGTTGGTTCCCTACTTGGAGTACCAGTATGTTATCTAAGTGTGCCTAGCGTGGGGTAGGATAGGGAAACTCAAGTACCTTTGTAAATAAAGTTAGCAGAGAGCACTCTGCCACATAACAAAAAGCCAGGAATAAGCAAAACAAGAGAAACATTTCCGAATCCTCCACCAGCCAAATTCTGATCTGCACACAACAATGATAACTACTTGTCTAGACAAAACTATCCCAGAACCATCAAGGCTGGAAGAGGCCTCTAAGATCATCAAGTCCAGCCTTTAACCTGCCACTGCTGTAATCCCTAATCCCTATTTCCAGCACCAGGTCCAGATGCCTCTTAAACACTTCTGGGGATGGTGACTCCACCACCTCCCTGGGCAACCTACTCATTCACTTTACAAGAAAGGTCTCAAATAAGGTAACCTTGAAGCTAAAATGCTCATTTTATTGTATTCTCCAGTGTCCTATCATTGCTATCATCCTGATGACCTCTGCCCAGGGAGGTGGTGGAGTCACCATCCCTGGAGGTGTTTAAGAGGAATCTGGACCTGGTGCTGGAGGATATGGTTTAGCAGTGACAGGTTAATGGTTGGACTCAATGATTTTAGAGGTCTCTCCAACCTTTACGATTCTATGATTCCACAGCTCTGCATATACTCACATGGCTTGTGTTTATTTTACACATGAACACACACAGTCAAATTCCTAACTTGCCACCAGTCTGGTACAAGCCCCAAGGAGGGAAAGCAAACAAATTCAGTTAAGAGTTCTTTCCCCCCTCTCCCTTAATTCTTCCAAACAATCCTGGTGTTCCATCCCCAAGAAGTGGTTAGTCTCGCTGAAAACTACCAGTTACTCTGTGAACCTGTGCCAGCAGCAAATCACTCCAACTGCCCTGGCACCATCATTTAAAGTCATTTTCCATTTAAAGAGCCTCACATCAGCGCCAGCACAGCCTTTCATTACCCATCCCACTTAATACCCACAATCTCTCCACAGCTCGCTCGCTCGGTCTCCACTGACCAAGCAGCACACAGAGACTGATGTGCGGATTATTGGGATTCCTGATGCTTTTCTCCCTGCTGGCTGAGCGCTGAGCTCTTGGCAGTCTGCCTGACCCGCAACACGTGTGGGTTTGTCAGCCTAATGCACTGTGTCATCTGCAGAGTCTCGGGACCGAGCAGGACCCCACGGCGTGGCATGGCAACGGACAGAGCCTCCCAAAACTTCCAGCCACTACACTGCCCAGCACCGGGGGAGAACGAGGTTCAGGAGTGAGTGTCTGGGTGTTTGCCACCAGATTTCTGAGAGGGAAGAGCAACAGCGTCCATTATGATCCTTTTAGCTGAAGATGTAGACTCACAGGGCAGGGAAGAGCAACAGCGTCCATTATGATTCTTTTAGCTGAAGATGTAGACTCACTGGGTTTTCTCGTACAAAACAACTTGTTTGTCTTGCAATGACTCAAAATCTGCACATTAAGATTCTGGATCTGAGTAATTTCTCTTGATACAACCTGCTTTCTGTTAAACTAAATGATGACAGTGAAAATTCAGAGATATGGGCTCAAAAAACAAGTCAGGTGTCACTCCTCAGTTTAAGGGGTTGCTGTTAAACTGTTCCTATGCCTGGCAATTAGTCAGGGCAGAAAGAAATGAGGCTTGGGTATTTTTCTGCAGATAAAAGACATACTGAGGTGTTTTCAGGTGTGAAACAATGCATCAGCCCTGTAAATCCCGCTGTAAATTCTGACAGGATGAATATACAACAGGAAATACCACACAACATGCAAATAGCAAATAAATGCAAATCTACCACCGTTTTACCAACTGAGAAGTGTCATGAAAGTGAAACTGGTTTGTAGATGAATGAAATACAGAAATCAGGAGAGATCTTACTTGGAAATGGAAGAAAAGAATACGCAAAACACAGCTGAAGTTTCACTTCCTCTGGACAACAAACTAGAACTGAAAGCTCAAGCACAGCACATGGCATGTCCTCTACAACCTCCTCAGACAACACACCCTGCCCAGACACACCAACATTTTATGCTTTGTATCTGATGTCAGATATTTAATGAGTTACCTGAGCGGAGAAAGATAAAATTACCAACTACATAACTAAATACAGGATTTTTCAGGCAGCTTATTGTAAACCTCTTACATCACAAACACATACTATTTATTTTAGAAAAGTAAACACGGTAACAGAACAACTAAAGCAAAGTCCTGAAAACCAGTCATAAAATAGTCCTAAAAACAGTTCTAAAAACTACTAAGCAGTCCAGCTGTGCTGGTTTTGGTTCTGGTTTAAGCCCATCCTCCAGGCACCTCAGTCTCAGGTGTATTTATCAATACATCCCTTGGAGAGGTTTATTTCCATTTAACTACAGGGAGTTTTTTGAGCTCGGTGACTACACCCCGCTGGCGATACCCATCAACTAGATTAGAGAAATTACTTGCTTCTGGAGATTTACACAAATGACTCAGTGGGATTCTACGATGTTTTGTTGCTTCCTCCTCTAATTTCTTCCTGGATTTGTGCAGCTGATTGCTTATCACCCGAATTTCCAAGTTAAAGCAAGCTAAAAACAGAACTACGTTTTTACTCAAACGCGTTGCGGAAAACCGCGCGGATGGAGTTGAGCAACCACTTCCTAAGGAGATTGTACTCCTGTACTCTCACCAGAACTGGGCAGTAGAGGAGAATATGCTTATGGGGTTAGCATCACTCTCTGAGCAATTACACACAGAACCTTAAAAAAAAAAACAACAAAAAAACCCCACCTTTCTCATCACCATCTCTTTTCATAATCCCTGGTGTCACTGCAGCAGCAGCAGCAAGCACCAGGATTCAAACCAACACAAGACTTCTCCATCTGCCTGCACTGCCCACAGCCCTGCCAAACCCACCTGTGCCCCCTCGATATACCCACAGAGGGGCTGACACCAGTGCAGCAGCAGCTCAGCACTCCTGGTCACCAGCAAGGAATGCCATGACTGCTGAAGTCCCAGCGTGAGTGTTTGCAGCCTGACCTGGAACCCCCAAAAAAGTCTGTTTAGCATCTCTAAAAGCTGAGTGGCAATTTAGAAAAATATGTAAGGCTTAAGCTGACTATCTGATACTGGTCATTTCTGCTAGAAAACGTGGGGGTAAGCAAGGCACGAAAAGCTGAAGCAACCACCTTCATGCCGCAACAACACTACTGCTTATTTTTCACACTGTTTCCTCACAAGAAATTGAAAGCAATCACATGCCATAGAACACATGGAAATTATCATTATGGCACAAAAACAAAAGCAGAAAAGCTTTTATGTTCCTCCTTTTAACAAAAGAAAGTCTAGTTTGGAAAGAGAGGCTTCACTGACTTGAGCCCACGCCCTGAGGCAAGGGCTAGGTTTGGTTTTGTTTCTGTTTATTTCACAGTTTCCCTGTTTATTCAGCTTTTCCTCTCCTGGTGGCAGCCAGGGCAGCGCAGGGCAAGTGGCTTCATCCAAAACCAACAGGCAGTCCCTGACCCCGACAGCCACCCCATGCTGCTCCTTGAAACGCAGGTAGCTGTGTCCTTCTGAACTTGGAAGAAGCTTCAAGTCTTTTCTAAAGGAAAAGGTAACAAATCACCTCAGAACTTCCTTTGAAAAGAATTCCTATTTTTTCCCCCCAAGTGTCATATTAAGCTCAAAGAAGGCAGTGAAGGTGCAGAGGGAAAAGCCAAGGAGTTACACAGGCAAAGCTCAATCTAGCTTAAATGCTACTTACACAACTGTTAAAAATCTACCAGCATGACTTGGAAGAGAAATCTCTGCTCCTTCCCTGGAGGCTGAAGACATTTCCTGGACATGCTGGCACAGTCACAAATGCTTGGGAAGCATCTGACTTCTCCACTTGTGGACAAATGCACTTCAGTGTAGGATGTATTGTCTGAAAAGCCACTGAAGTTTAACCTCAATGATACCAATTCCACCAACTTGAGGTGAACTTCTTTTGGCTCACACAGGCAAAGGAGTGACTTACTGAGGGATCAGGGCTGGAGGAAGGGTAACATGAAGCTTTTAAACACACATTTGTAGCAGGAAACCTGGATACTGAACAGCCTTTGACGGAGCACAACTCTTGCTCTACTTCCTTAGGGAATGGTGTGCTTGCATGAAGGTGTAAATCCAGGTCTCTCATTCTCCTAATCTCAGGTACCCCAAGCCAGCAAAAAAAAAAAAAGCTTTTCCATCAGCATGTTGCACCACCAGTCCCTCTGTTCCTCTTAAGCAAATGCTCCTAACAGAAGCAGCTAAACCAAGAGTTTCACCAAGGCAGACAGATTCCCACCAAAGTATTTCACTTAAGAAGCCACCAAGAGAAGCTATTTCCCAGGAAAGTGGGTTTTTAATTTAAAGAGATGTTGTCTCTTAAAGGCTACTGTTTCAGTGACTGGCATGCAGTGACATAAAATACCTGAGGAGCTTATAAAAGAACTTGAATCATCAAGTCTAATGACACCTGTTAATGAGAGCAAAGCATGCCCAGCACAGTGCCCACTGCAAAACCAGCACCCAGGTCTTGCACAAGTTATTTCTTCACACTAACAAAACCACCACAGCAGCATCTTCCCAGACACACTCATCTGCTGCTTTTATAACACAGCAACAATATCCTCTTTTCTATTTCTTTTTTCATATCAGCAAGAACTTCAGGTCATTTATTCCCCCTCTGGTCCATTCACGGGAGAAAAATCATTCTCATAACGCACAGTCTAAGGTTTTTTTGTCAGAATTTTACAGGCCATAAAGTTTTCTGTGCAGTTAAACTGTGTTAATCCTACATACACACACCCTCCACACCGTACACAGGTGCACAAACAACCTGCCTGGGTTACAATTGCTCAGTGATGACTAAACCTTTTGGATGCTGCAATACCTACATTAAGCATTTCACAGCAAGCAGCAGCAACACTAGTACTAAGGTTGTGATGACCTGCTGCTTGAACTTCAATAATGTCTACAGGAAGATATAAGTTTAGTCTAAGCCAACCCCATGAAGTCAAGAAAAAGCCACTTTTCAGGGGAACCACAGAAAACTGGACAAGTTATTCTGAATATTTCTTACATTACTGCAGTCACAGCATCTCTCAAATTCTTTCAACCTGGAGAAGATATTCCTCTATCAGCTGGACTGGTATTTGTACTTATCTAACATTCCCCCCTTTTCACAAGTGCTAGGAGCAGTCCACCCACTGCACAGGTCTTGACAGGTAAGGACCATCCAGATGCCTCAGGACAGAGGCAGTGGCAGAGGACTGGAAGGCAAACACTGCTGGAAAGGCAAGAGACAGTGAAGGAGGAGACTGTGAATAACTAACACCTGCCTACCCACTGAAGCACAGTAATTACAGAGAATAATTGAACAACTGCTTTCCTTACTCAGGGAGGTGCAGATAAGAGTTCTGGGCCTTCTCATACCTCGGATGGGAGTTTAAAGTGCTCTCAGTTGGCAGCAGTGCATAGACAAAAGTCACCAGCTGTGACAATTAACAGCTTCATTTTAAGTCTCTGCTGTTCAAGTGAGTAACTCTTCCACTCAGACATATTACATGAAACAACCCTTTCCCAATTAAACAGGTTTATTCAACACACACAGCTAAAACCTGAATGTAAAACCCTTAGGACCCTAATGCTGGGAGGCAGCTACACTGTTTTCATGCCCTGGAGTTAAAGGTGCAAAGGGGACAAGAGCTCCAGTGTCCTCCTCCAACCCCTGCAATACTCCTCTGCATCAACTCATGCCCCTTTAAAACATATTCTCAGGGAAACTCAAACCCAAGCCCATGCTCCAGCCTGCAGAGGAAAAGGAGAGATATCTACAAAATGAGTTACTTCAGGACATGCAGAGACATGTGAAAAATTACCTAGAATTTAGGGTAAGCAGTATTAAATGAGACATTGTAAAGTAAGGTATGGAGAGATTCCACTAAAGAAGTTGTTTACTACAAACATTCCAGGAAAAATATATTTCAATTAAGAGACCTATGCTGATTCCATCCACCACACACACTGTCTGCTCAATCACTTCTCAGAACTGGACGCAGGGTGGGAATTGAATCTCTGTGGAAAGAGGTGTGAACATTTGCTGGAGCTGTGTGCAGTTCTGCCTTACCTCTGCTACAAACAGAACACAACCTTCATTAAAACCTCTCTGCATTAGAACATCTCAGTTGTGAGATTTCTGTGCCCCTTGCTGCCTGAATTTGACAAAAAACGGCAAAAAATCCCCAAAACAAAACACTTTTTCACCCTATAATACACTTTAAACAGTGGCTGAAAGGAGACTGCTTGCATAACAAGTATTACGCAATTTCCCAAATAAATACCTTTGTAGGGGGAAAGATTACAATGTCTTGAAGATTTACAAGGCTGAAGATTTGACTTCAAAGGCAGAGCCCACATGCCATTGAAAATCTTCCTGATAATTACTGCCATAGCATCAGCACCCAAAGATCCCATCAGGAACTGTATACCATTGTGTATTAACAAAAGACAGCCTGGCAAAACACAGCGAACTGTGTAAACATTCCAGAATATATTCTCCAAAGGTGTGGAAGAGGTTGACACCAGCTGCAAAAAAACACTAATCCAAACAAAACCAAAAAAAAAAGGTGTGGAAGAGGTTGACACCAGCTGCATAAAACACTGACCCAAACAAAAACAAAAGAAAAAAAAAAACCAAAACACCAAAATGCTACTTTATTAACCATCATCAGCCTGGAGTACTTTGCTAGAGCAAATATAGTAGTAGAGTATCTCAAGCGGAAAAAAAACAAGAAAAAGCCACCAAAATACCATGCAACTACGTGATCATCAAGATGTTTAAAAACAAACAGCTCTCGCACTGTAAACAAGCACAAACAGTCACAAACAGTCCAAGTAACTCACGGAGAGCAAACACAGTAGCAGCACAGAGGAAAATAAGAGAAGAATGTCAAACAGACTCCAGCATCTACCTTAAAATTTTGACGAACTCACAGGCACGAAAATAATCTGCTTCACCTTAATTTTTGTCTTGTTTTTATGGCTTAGCCTTCTCTTTCCATTAGTGTTTCCCTGATCTCCACTCGACCCCCCAGCACACAGGGCTGGCAGCCCCAGAGTGACACCTGACAGTGCCACCAACCCTGATGTGGAACAGCAACGTCCACATCCACCAACTCCTGCTCCAGCCAGGAATCTCAACCCCCACCCTGTGCACAACTGCAGCCTTGGACTTGCACTGGAAAGAGGCTGCAAGTGACAAAGTGACTCAGTAAGTAAAAGAAGATTTAAACTTCTTTTCATTGAAAACTGAAGAGGTCCACTACAAGTTTCAGATCTTGGGGCTCAGGGGGTTTACACCAGTAACTGCAGGTGGGTATCAGGCAGCACAACAGAGGGACATCAAGTCTTGCAGGGGCAGCATCCATCACACCAGAAACTACAGACATTAAATTACACTTTCACAACTGAGCTATCAGCCTCCTTCCAAACAGAAGCTCATTTATCTCCTCAGAACAGCAGACTTTTTTTCTTAATTATCCAAGGTCAATGGCAGTGAGTATTGAGCAAACTGACTCAGGGAAGCAATGTAGATAGCCAACTGGAAGGGAGGAAAGACAGCCTTACATTTGCTTAGCAGTAGTATCACATTTTAATGTAAAGTTGCTCATTTTAGACATGAGAATTACCTTCTAATTAATCACCAATCAATATGTTTGATGATGTGCCTTTCTAGAAACAGAAATACTACATTTTGACCAGTACAATTCTCCCTTTTTCACAGAATCACACAGGTTGGAAAAGACCTTTAATATCAGAGTCCAAACATTAACCCAGCACTGCCAGGTCCACCACTAAACCCTAAGCACCACTTCTACATACCAAGAGGATAAAATTAGTTTTAGATGTTGGAGTCTAAATGTTTAAGGCAACTGAAACATTCAGTCAGTTAAGTGAATAAAATTACATTCATTTTTTTCTCAAATTTACCCAGAATTAGATCAACACCTCAGAATTTTGATCACCATCTCTGTGTGCTTAAAATATTCACAGATATAAGTATAAAAAACTTGAAAGCATTACACCTCCAGTCCAATACCTACAGGACAGGAGGTCTGAGGTGCTCAGACTCACCTGCTGCCTTGCTCAAATACTCAGCTTTTCCTGACAGGTTTGAGCTTGTCACAAAACAAACTACTCTGGAAGTCTCAATAGCCATTACAGCTCCCTTAAAAACAGGGCTGACAGTTCTACTAGTACTGTATCACAGAACAGCATTGCATAATTTCCTTGAAATTTCTATTCAACAACCAAAACGTGTATTATTCTCATGAGCTGAAGAGTTTCTTCATGTGAGATCTATAATTACACAGCAGCTGAAGAAGCAAAGAATAGTCCCAACAAGCCTAAAGTGAGGAGGGTTCTTGATTTGACCAGGTCCTGATGAGAAGGACA
>NW_008688490.1:14922-15235 GCF_000695815.1 Acanthisitta chloris | reverse complement strand
TTCTATACATCTCCTGATAGAACTAATACATCAGCAACAAACCTGCCCTGACCATAACAGTCCCGGGATGAAAAGCATCACCCTAACTGCACAGTGGTCCTCTGGCAAGGCAGGGATTGCATGGCACTGTATTCCTTCCCAAGTTCCACCCTGGCTTCCTAAGCTTGTTGGGTACATTATATAACTATTAATTACACTGCTGTTCAGTGTGCTTTTAACTGCAATGATTCAAACTGCTTCCAGGAGCTCACTAATCCAAAGTACAATCCTCTTGACAGCAACTGACAGATTCGGAGTATTCAGTTCTAGCTGA
>NW_008688490.1:14317-14854 GCF_000695815.1 Acanthisitta chloris | reverse complement strand
CTCAGTCAGGGGCTGGGACATGCTGCCAGTGGGACTCCAGGCCTCGAGCAGCAGAGGAGGAGCAGCCCAGACCTACAGAGTGGTAGCACACAGAGTGGGGGAGAAGTTACGAGGGTGCCAGGCAAAGCTACTGGGATCAGCACCCACCTGGATCAGCACCTTGATGCAGTGCCATCTCACTGCTTTTCCACACTTCCAGCAGCACACATGGACTCTGGCTGGGTACCTACTCTGCTACTCCAAAAGGTGATCCTGTCCCCATCCCAGGCTGGCCGTGCTCACACCCCAAATCCCAACATCCATCCATCCATCCCTCCATCCATCCATCCCTCCCCAGCAGCACAGCTCTGGGAAGCAGCAGGAGCCAAGCTGTGCCAGCACAGCAAAGGCAGATTTCTTCCCAAAGGCCACCTCAAAATTTTAACAACCACCAGAAAACAGGGTCTGGTTTGCACCTTTGTTGTCCCCAAAAGGTTCCAGCCAGGAGCTCCCGGACCCAGCAGACACACTCCTTGGCCACGTGCTCTTGCCCTTCCC
>NW_008688490.1:0-14276 GCF_000695815.1 Acanthisitta chloris | reverse complement strand
CTTCCTTGCAAGCTCCAACACAATTCTACATGCATTATTTATTCCTCTTGCTAAGTCATGCAGTGGGGTAATTACTTAACTATTGTAATGATATTTTGCAATGGCTGTACTCTATTATTCTAATTGATTTTCATGAGATTGCTTTTGCTGCCTGTTTTGAGCAAAGAGCATATTTTTCTGGAGTATAAAAAAAAAAGCCTAAGTTTGACATTCATTCTAAGCCTAAGAGCTGGATGTCAAAAGTGAAATTTTAGGAAAATTATCAATGTATTAAAACAATGTCAATATATTACTTGGATTTTTGCTGTCTCTGCTAACAACCACTGAAGACATGTTTTTTCATTAAATGAACGAAATATAAAACCAGTTATTAACTATTTGTGTTAATCACAGTTTCCTTCCAACAGAATGTTGTTTTCCCTTATAAAACTCTTCAAGACCTCAGTTAGGATAATTACCAAATGCCTCAAAGGTGAGAGATTGGAAACATTCCTATTAAAAAACTCAAACTCAAGTCAAAACACATTTGCATCTCTTGCCTAACACCACATTAAATTTTACTAGGGTAAATGCTCATCTCAGGACTCAGAATTGGTGCAGTAAAACACTACTTATAATCAGCCCTTTCCATATACCCAACATGATATAAGCTACACAGCAGAGCAGCCCAGTTAAACAATTATTTATGTCTCCCTTCCCCTAGGACACTCTTCAGGCAATGCATGATTCAAGATGTACTTGCAGCAGTTTTGTGAAGCAGTGAGGAGTGTTTCAAAAAACACAACAGTCCCAGAAGTTCAGAACAGGTAAGAAAACTTCTTCTGCCTCAAGCCAGAAATTCTTCCAGGAGGAACTTTGCTTTAAAAGCTGCTAACGATCATGCTCTGAGCTGGCACAGGGAGGAAAAGCAGCAAGCCACGATCATCGACCTGTCTTACCTACTAACAATCTGCTCACTGTACAAGCAAAGGAGTAGAGACAACTCCAGGGAGAAGGAATATAACCTTTGTGATCCAAGTGAGCACATAGATGAGACTCACTGAGAACTACAGCCCTGGTGAATCTGTTGGGTCTTTACGGGTATTTTGTTTCATTCTGCTTAAAAACAAGAAAATGCAATACTTATTTAAAAGAGAAAGAAAAACAGACTCAGTTTTATCAGTCTCAGCCCCGGTTCAAACTTTAGAGGCTCCAGGAAGACTGAGACCAATGTGCAGTCCAAGGAATCCTCTGCTTACATGGACACAGACCAAGTTCTTCCCCTGAGTCTCATTTAGGGTTTTATACAATACAACTCACTTCAATCCTTTTTTATCGCTTAAAAACATCTACCTGGGAAAAAAAACCAATCTTGGAACAAAGCAAGATCACAAAAGACAACCGTGTTATGTTTCATGTCAACTTATTCCCTTTCTTCGGTCCTGGGGGCCTGATCCAGCCCTTGCAGCTGACAGCAAAGTGCTGCACTGACTTCTGCAGCCTCTGGACATGACTCAAAAAAATCAATGCAGAGAGCAAAAGGTCATGTTCTCCCCAGGCATCAAGTACCTGTCGAACCAGACACATTTGCAAGTGCCAGCACACTTGGAAATAAGTGACCAACTGTTGCTGCACTAATTCCTTAGCATTACCACACATGTGGCTAAGTAAACCTGCTCCTCATACTACATGCCTTAGTGGAAAAAATAATAAAATAACTCACTCATGCTTGTGACAGGTTTTTTATAAACACAAGTGTAGTGCACAGCTGCACAACTTCAGTTTGGAATTCAGAGTGCCAATGGGAAAGTCACTCTGATTTCAAACTCATTGAAAAAAAAAATAAAGAAGGCAAGAGGGGGGAAAAATAAGAGATGGAAATAAAACCAAACTACTGCTAGGTGTTATCCCTCACTCTCCATGCACAGCAGGGAAAACCCTGAGAACTGTCTCCATGCACAGCAGGGAAAACCCTGAAAACTAGCACAGCTGTAATAGGTATGTTATTATGGATCTTTCTGCATTACTTGCTGGACATCCCTGGCTGTTGGCAGAAGGAATGTCTCTTCCAGGCACGAGCAGTGAGACTGTCCTACTGCCCTGTTTATCCTTGATTTTTCTATCAATTTCTCAATTTATAATTGGAAAAAAATGTTATCCCCTTCACAGAGATATAACAGCTTTTCCTCACCATCAAGTTTCAGCTTCTTTGAATGCTGATTCAGTCCCAGTGACTCTCAGCACAGCAGTGTAAATTCCCAGGGCACACTCGTACATTCCCACCTGATGCAACTCAGGAGACTGACAAACCCCTCATAGGTCTAAAGCTCTGAATGCAAATGTGTGGTCCCAACTTGCAGAGGTGCTGCCAAGCTGTCACTGTCAATAAGTCATTTAATGCAGCTCAAAATTTCACAGTTTGAGCTCTGCTATTCCAGCCTGTCCCTGTGGACAGCCCCACAGTCCCATGGGCACTGACAAGCATGTCTCGGATGCATTAGCTCTTTTTGACCTCAGAAGTTAAGCAACTTACAACTAACTTGACTCACATCCGGCAATAAGTACCTCTAATTAATGACTCTTAATTGCTACCAGAGTACTGTATTCCCACACCCATGATGAAGCATGTTCCTTGCTCTGCTAACCCACATGTACCATTGCACAACTCCAACCACCACATGCTTTTAGTGCCCACAGAGGATTCCTGCTGTGCTTCAGCAGCAAAGACATCCCTGCACATGAGAAAGAGCACAAAGTCTGCCCACCACACCACTCAGCACTTCCCTGCTGCCCTTGCTCTTACTTTCAAACCATTACCTGTACAGTTCAGAGAAAGGAAGGCAAACATGAAGTCTGACTTTATGTGCAGTTTTTGAGAAGTCATTTCAGAACTTAGATAGTTTTCCAAAAGCTAACTTTGCCTCCTCTAAGCCATATGGGGTAGGAACTTCTTAATACATTTACTTTACAGACAGGTAAACCTATGCAGGTGAGTTACCCAACTGTGCAGAGTCACAGCAAGTTAAAAGGGGGGAAAAGTCCCCACAAGAAGCAGTGCCCCAGCTGCCAGCCCCTGCTCACAGTGCTGGGGGGCACACAGAAACACCCACCAGCCACTCAGAATAATGCTTTCCTGCCAAAACTTCTAGTTTCCTTGCGTGCCATGATGGAACTGACCATTTCTGGACACTGAGGTTCACACAAGGTTGGCAGCCCTGGATCCCGTGAGAGGAGCACTCCTGCCCACCCTGGGCAAAGCCCATACACACTCCTGATGAGACCACTGCTACACCAACTCCACACAGAGACAGGAGCCTGATAAGGAGCAAAGCATCCATCTGGGAACAGCTGCTGGCAGGTTAACTCACCCTCCCTGGGCAAAGCTGATGCCCAGCACACCAAGCTACCTTGAAGCCAATTTGGTCCTGCTGCCACTGAGCTATGCCTCGGGGGAGCACCTGCCCTCACTGCCACGTGCTGTGACTTTTGCTCTGCCAGCAGTGTCAGAGGCTATTACAGAACCTTCTGCAACCCACAGGCTTCACTTTCAACACTTCCCCTCCAACTAAAACCCACTGTCCTTCAAATCCCACGCTGGCACCAGGCAGCTGCCAGCCTGTCCTACACAGGTCAAGCTACTTGTGTGTAAAACCCGTGAGACACACACAGTTCCCTCAAAATAATTCACCGGTTGATGAGCAGTTTTAGATGTTAGAGGTTTACAAATTGCTAATACACTCCTGAAATCAGAAATATTTCCTAGAGCTTATTAAATATTTTTGCTAAATTGATCCCCACCCATGAGTTAGAGCTAACAAATGAAAATGGCTTTATTTCTCCGTGAGGCACCTGCAATAACTGAGCAGCAGCAGCAAACAGGCACCAAGCAGCTTCCTCACCCTATTAGCATTACAGAGGAAAGCCTCCCCTTCTGCTGCTAATGATGTGCTCTACCCTGTATCCCCAGGAGACAAATGACTGCACTGGCTGATTGACTCCATCACAGGGCCATCATCCATCAATGTATTGCCTCTCTTATTGAAATCTCATCTCAGGAAGAGAAAGTGCTCAGCACCACTTCCGAAAAAAACAGTGAAAGCACTTTCAGAATAAGAGCTCCAAGAGATATAATGAGAGCCAAATGTTTCAGCAGAAACACACATTTCCAACAACCTGAACACATATGTGTGCTTTGTCCAACCAGGACAAGTAAGATTTATGTCCTTCTGCGCTTCTTTTTTTTTTTTTTATTAAACAAAGGAATTAAACACGCACCACAGACATAAATTTCTTGATTGAATTAAAACACAGATAGTGAATATAATCATACAGATTTAAAAATGGCAACCTGAGGATATTTAGCTTAGCTGACTTGCTAAGGGGTGAACTCCAGTGTCTCTTACACAGGCTGAAATCACATTAACATTATACAAGCCCCACTGACATCTGCAAATAGTGGTGAAAGAAATACAAATCCTTCCACATGTTTATGTAGAACACAGATAATAAAACAGAATTAAAAGGGAGCAAACCTATTCCATTAAGAAATACCCCTGTAATCTAAAAAATGCTGCACATTTGGGCCACAACCCATGGTCAAAACTCACCAGGCAGAGTTCTGACCAACTTTACATCACTGACCAAATCCTAGTTCTGCATCCTCTCTCCAGCTCCCCAACTCAACCATGTGAAGCTGCACGTGAACTACTCACACACAGTTCCGCATGCACAGAAATAATTCAGTTCAGGTAAAATATTTTAGATTATGATCAGTCTCGTGCCTGTCTACTCAAAAATATAACTCTGAAGAAGGCAGCTTTATCTCAAGCAAGATTTTTGTCTCACTTAGCACCTCTGCATGTTACAAGCAGTTTATCATACTTTGAAATCCCCATGAACAATCTGCTTGAGAAAACACGTCTAAACATTTACTTCTTGTTTAGCCCTAAATAAAATGCAAAACTGACTTGTTTTGCTTCCATTTTATTTAAAGACAACCAATCTGGTAAGATCCTCAAACTAAAGTTTCTGGAACTCCTGAACAGTGAAGCACAGAATGTTTGGGTTGGAAGGGATCCTAAAGATCATCTAGTTCCAACCCCTGCCCTGGGCAGGGACACCTCCCACCAGCCCAGGCTGCTCCAAGCCCCATCCAACCTGGCCTGGAACACTTCCATGGATGGGGCAGCCACAGTTTCTCTGGGCAACCTGTGCCAGTGTCTCAACACTCTCACAGAAAAGAACTCCTTCCCAATATCCCACTTAGTCCTGCCCTCAGGAAGTGTGAAGCCACCCTCCCTTATCCTTTCACTCCATGCCTTTGTCCAAAGTCCCTCTCCAGCTCTCCTGTAACACCTTTAGGTACTGGAAAGTGCTCTAACATCTCCTTGGAGTCTTTTCTTCTCCAGGCTGAACAACTCCAACTCTCCCAGCCTGTCTCCAGCCCTCTGATAATCTTTGCGGCCTCCTCTGGACTCCCTCCAACAAGTCCACGTCCTTCCCACGTTAGGGGTCCCAGGGCTGGATGTAGAACTGCAGGTGGGTCTCACCAGAGTGGAGCAGAGGGGCAGAATCCACTCCCTCCTCTGCCAACCACACTTGTGATGCAGCACAGGGCACAGCTCGTTTTCTGGGCTGTCAGCACACATTGGTGGGTCACGTTGAGCTTCTCATCAACCAACACCTCCAAGTCCTTCTCCCCTGGACTGCCCAGCCTGTACTTGTGCTTGGGACTGCCCTGACCCAAGTGCATGACCTTGCACTTGGCCTTGCTTGATGAGGGTTGCATGGGCTCACCTCTCCTGCCTGTCCAGGTCCCTCTGGAAGTTGTAAATACACTTACTGGAAACTTGCACCTCCATACAGCAACTGGCACAGCACAGACTGTGCCTACTTAAACATGGAACATTTCAGCTCCCAGAAAACTGCCATGAAATGTATGCTTCAAAGTGTTTGTCAGTCAGAAGGTAAAATCTATTTTACTATTACAAGACTTCTGCAGCAAAGAACATCATTACGAATTTTGGTGCTTTGATCCCTGTAGCACAGAAGTGTACTCCACAACCCCAGGCCAGGGCTCAAGTAAGATCACATACAGTTCAAAATCAGGTCTCCTGGTTTCATGATCCATATTTTACATCCCTACAACCCCCTCCTCATGCATTTCCAGTATTCCTTAACAGAAGACTGGCTGTAGGTGTACTCTGAACTTCCAGAAACACACACAGCACTTCAATAACAAAACACTATCAAAACAACTCCCACTTTCAGCCTGTTCATTTTGCTTTTTTCTGGGAAGGCCTTGAGGTGCACATGACTCAGGTGACACTGAGTTCCTGAACAGTCAAGCAAAACCCACCAGGCCAGCAAGAAGTGATGTTTTTCCCTCTCATTTCTCTTTGAGCCAGTCAGAAATACAATCTTTCCCATGTTTAACCGGCAGTGAATTTGTTGATGTACCAATTAGCACTCTGCTACAAAGAACATGCTCCTAATTAATAGCTGGTTTATGGGAAGAGCTGTGTTAAGGATCTGGTTGTACCTCCAGATGTACCAAAAAAGTGTGAAAGGAGCTCTGGTTGATGTAAAGGAAATCTGTCTGCTCAAAGAGACAATCAACGTATTTAGCATATGCCAGCTGTAAAAGGAACTTACATAAATGTAATGGAGGCATTTCCACATTATTTCTGTTGTATCCTGTAATCCTGGACATCTGCTTAGGGCAGCATGGACGGGTTACTCAGTATTCATGGCTTTTTTGCTGTTCTTTATAAACATAAAGTGTCAATGAGGATAATTTGCCCTTACCTGTCTGAAACATGCACTTCAAATAAATACTCCCCAACCCTCATCTAACACCCTTCCCCCTGGAAATGCCCAAATCCCTGTACTTTGTGAAAAGCCCAGTGCAAAGAGACAAAGCACAGCTGCAAGACACAGTATGTGTATGAATCCCATTTCAGGTCAGAGCTGTGCGTTATGAAACTCCAGCACACCTTGCGAGTGACCTACATTGTGGGACTGGAACCCACTAACCTACAGAATCACCTGGAATCCCACTAAATAGGTCAGTGGGTTTCCTCATAAGGGGAATTCCCCAGACAAGGAGAGATGCACATTAAATAAAGGACGAGCAGAGCACAAGCCTGGCCTGACACAGGAGTGCTGCACATGCCACATGTCTCGTTCCTGCACTCCAGCAGGACTCCCCACAAGTGCCACGAACTTGTGTGTTTCTCACCGAGGGACCCTGGAAGGAACTGTCTGTTTGTTCAAGCCTAATGGAGCAGGAAGAACAGGAGCAGTGCCACAGCAGGGAACAGTAAGCCTACCAATAATGCAAAGCAGGTCTCACAGCAGCCGGAGAACAAGTGACACCTGATTCATGATCAGCGCTGAACTAGCCTGGAGTTATGGCAGGAGTGTCCCAGCTACAGTACAAAGCCAGATGCAGCCAGCCAGAACAATCCATCTAGGCCACAGTACATCCCTTCATCCTTCAAGGCTCTTGGCTCCCAAGCATCTTTTTCAGGGACCTAACAGCTCAGCCAAAACAGAGCCCCAGAGCTCTGCCAGGGAACACCAACAGTCAGCACAGGACAGTCAGTCACAATGCCACCGGAGCCAGGGGTGGCCACAGAGAACTTCACATCCACCACTTCCCACCTCTCAACCATTACTCCAGGCAACCCTGAACGCTTCCTTATTTCTACTTCATCCGATTCCACTTACCAGGGTGCAAATACACCCACCAGTCGTGCAAAGGCAGCAGCCCCTCTGCAGGCAGCTGATGGGGACATGAAACAATCAGGGCAATTAAGAAAGGCATGCAGGGAAAAGTTGCTCAGCATTCCTCTGCCTACCAGTTCCCCACGAGGACCTGCAGAGAGCCAGAGGTCAGTATCCCAGTGGACACGACGTCTGTTCACAGCAATAAAAGAAAGCTGCATGCCCTTCTCCTCCTACAGGCACATACACATTGGGATTGAGATTCCTGTCTCCCAAAAAAGCAGCCTATGGAGGAAGGGAAAAATGAATAATATCCACACTGCATATTATCAGTGATATATTAACACACTCAGTGTGGCAGTTCACCCATTAGATCTTTATGGAGTCTCCAACAGAAATCAGATTGACATTAAACCCCACCACCCACAATTATTTAGCCCAAATGGGTAATCTACATAAATATTATAAACACCCCTTAGTTCATGCTGAAGATTTTATTACTTAACAAAAAGATCTTTTTGTCCTAAGAAGAAATGGACCACATCAGGTGCAGCTATTATTCTTTAACAGAACGTTCAGGTAGAAGCAAAGTGAGTCACAGGAAACACCACACTCCCTGTGTTTATCACCAACAGCATCTCAGGTACCCAAATCTGACAACCAGAGCAAAGAGGTATTGCCTTGGTGCTGCACATCAATACTGAGGATCCTCCCTGCTGAGAATGATTTCCCAGAGGTGCTGAGATCTAAGAGAAATCCTGGGGTGATGGTAATGAGATCATTAATGCCAGAGCCAAACACTGCAAAGAGCAAATCAGGACACAACTCTCACTTCTTTCTAACAGCCCAAGTACAAGACACAGATCTTACACCAGGGTTATGCTCGCACCAGGATGACAGATAATAGCTGATGTGAAGCTGAACAGCTTCATCTCCTCAGATGAAGCCTCACAGACTAACTCCATGCTAGTTAAAAACACAAATGCAGCATGAATGTGTACCAGTAGTCAGTTTATAACAGATCAATACTCCAAGCCACGTGGCTGAGACTCCTGGGGTCCTGCAACACAAGTCAGGGAGTTAAACTTAGTGTGTAGTCAAACCACAGCCCCAGAATTGAGGGCTTGCTGCCAACCATCAGCATTGTCTGCTGTCAAATGCTGTTTGCTCCTGCCCTCAGCTCCCTGCCCTGACGGCTTTGCCAGAGCTAGCAAAGGTACTCCTCCTCTTCAAATTCACAGAGGAACAGCCACTTACTGTCAGGCAGTGCAGGTAAACAAGGTATGAGACAACAGAGGTCTCAAGAACCCCTGGCATGTGAGTAAACCTTTTGCTAATAGGTATTGTGCATTCCAGCACTCATAACTACCTAGGCAGGGTTACAGTGCACCTCCACTGCCAGCACAGCAGACCCTGAGGGGACACATCCTCAGGATGTGGATGTCCCCATGGAACACTGGCACAACTCCACACTGGTACAGCCCATGCCCACTCCACCTGATCCAACAGCCATTCAACTGCAGCAATCAACAGGAAAAACAAGGCTCATTGAACCAACCATACATCTAAACAGCCAAACAGCAAAACAAATATTCCAGAGTAAAGGCATCAGCATCCCTACCATAACAGCTTTTCCAGATAAGTCACATTTTTATAGGAATTAAGCCACTTAAAGGCTAGCTCTGATGCTAAATGAAACTCACCTCAGTGCAGGTGAAAGCTGTCTGATTCAAAAGAATCAAATTCAACCACTTTACCTCCATCCTACACCACAGCCACACATCAAAGCACGTGTTTTCAGAAGAACAATCCTGCAAACCATGGCAAATAAACGGGGCATGTATTAGCTGTACGAAGGTCAGGATCTTAGGCCTGATTCCTCATGCCAGGAATAGCAGGACTATCTGGTGCCTATTCTGGTCAGCCCAGCTTGGATGCAGAACAAGAGAATACTTTTCAAGGGTGACATGGACAGCAGTTTATATCCTTCAAGGTGTTAGCTTAGATCCTGCAAACATGCAAAGGAATTTAGTGGAGGACTGAAGGGGAACAAGTGTATCTGAGACACCTGTTCCACACAAGAGAAAGTTCATTTCAGAACTACAATGAGCAGTTTCAGCTCAGCCTCCACTCAAAAGTGAGGACGGCAGAAGAGTGAAGCACTACTGGCATCACCCCTTGAGCACTCCACAATGAAACTGAAGTTACCCTCAGCTGTCACAAACTCCAAACCCTGCACTTCAGGCATGCAGGTCTTAGCAACAAATGAAACAGCAATATTTATCAAGTGTATCCCGCCCAGAGGACAAACACACTACAACTTGTTGATTTTGTACTAGAACCTCTCACTGTTTTGTTTACTTGCATGTCAGACATCCAGTTGCTGCTTTCACACCTTCCATGACTTTAAGTGCAATTCTCTGAGCTCAATGCACGTTGATAAGAGAATGTGGATTCGGACAAGGAAAGAACTTATCCTAAAGTTAGAGCAGAATTAACACCAGAGAAGCTCCACCACATCCCACTGCTTGCCCATCCCTCCAAAAGGAAAGTTTCAGAAAACAGTATCTCTGAAATCAGGAGGGAGCAAATATTCTCCTTCACAATGAAGTCTGAAAGCAATCCCATGGAGAAACTCTCCACAGCCATGCCTGGGAGGAGAGAGGAAGTTAGAAGAGGTGTACAGGAAAACAACATATGTAAACTCTCAGAGAACCAAAGGAGAAGAGGAGCAAGAATGCCATTAAGAAAAACAAATAGAAACAGAGAGCCACCACCTACCCTCAAAGAGGAACTCACAGCTCCCTGTAACGGGAAATACGAGGCCAAATCCTGCCCTCACATTCCTAGGAAATCCAAAGTAAACTTTCCTTCCGCGTTTGAAGCGGTAATGGATATTGGAAAGGAAGATGTGTCTGTGGAGCAAACTTCCCAGCACAAGTTTTAATCCAAGTTCTCTCCTGTGTGCAGGAGCTGGTGGTGCTGCTACACCAGAGCAAACCACCAGAAGAGCTGCAGGACACAAGTGGTGACCAGCACCAGCTCCCTGTGCTGTGACACCAACACAGAAACCTCCAGGAAAGGAAAAAAGCATTGCACAGCCCAACAAACACCTTCTCCCTGCTCACTCCCAAGCCAGGCAGCTAAATCATCACCTCACCCAACCCAGCTGAACATAGCTCATATGTTTGCCATGATCCTCACAGAAGGAAAACTGTAGGAAAGCTCAACATACTTGCCTAAATAGAGTAATAAAAGTTTAACCATAGAATAGCAAGGATCAAGTTGTGGAAAAGGAGTTAGTGACATACTGTAACTAATCCAGTATCCAACTAAGTGCTACAGGTTTAATGCAATCTCTGCACAACAACTCCCAATTCTTTAGGGATGGATCTGACCTAATTTTTATTTAAAAGTGCAGCTGAAATATTTATAAACAGCCCCTTGAAAAAAACAGTCAGGTGCAATTTAACTGTTTATCCTCTGCAATGATTTTGACTTGGCAGGTCAATTCCAGAACTGTGTTTGAAGCTCCTTGTACAAGAACCTAGGGAAAAGGGATAGCTGGATCCGAGAAAGTAAAACTTCTGACTGCTGCCAGCCACCCCTCCCACACACCACCGGATTATATTGAGTCTGAAAACATATACACACAGTGAGAATTAGCTAACAGCCTCACTAGTTCATAAATCAGAGAATATTTATCAGCCAGAGTACATTCTACAACAAATAATTGGCTTCACAGCGGAGGGAGGGGGAAGTAGGTCATAGCAGATCTTAAAAAAACCTGTAATTGCACACAATAATTTGATGAAAACCAGTTGCCTCAGCACGTCTATGATGTCTGTCTTTCACTACTCCGTTGAGTTTTGTTTGAGAAAGTGAGTTTGATAAATTTCCCTAAGTGTTCCCAAAGTAAACCAACACGCAACACTGAAGCGAGGCAGACTGAAATGTGGAAAAGTGTCATCGACTTGTCAAACAGCAACTTACGAGTGAAGCTCATCAGGCACCTTGTATTTCTAGTAATAAATGATCAATCATAACTCATTAGGTATCTTTACATCAGCCATTTATTTGAAACACTCTGAAGAATTTCCCCAGCACTGACTCCCACGTCACATACAGTAAGACAAAGCAACACCGCGAAGAGCTCTGACCTCCCAGGACTTCCCAACACATGATGCTCCCTCCCAACACTCAATCACTCCTGCTTTCCATTATATTTATTCATAAATTATACAAATATGCAAGGAGACATGATGGGCCATTGAATGTTTTAAATACTTTGGCAAATTCTACAAACAAAAGCAATTTAAAAAGCAGCAAAAAAATGAATAGAAAGCTGATGATGAATTAAAATTAGAAGCCATTCATAAGGGTCCATTAAAAGCTAAACAAAATCACCATGTTCTAGACCCGAGGATCACATCTGCAAGTAAGGCTACAGCTCTTAACCTGAAATCATCAACTCCTCCCCCTCCTAATGGCCCTTTTAAAGTCAAAACATCCTACTACCTCCACAAACAGCTTGAAAATCCTCATTTTAAAAAGTAAGGGCATGTGAGAACAAGCTGCTGCTCTCCAAATGAACAGCAGCATGGTGGCCAAGGAAAATAATAGTGTCTGATACAAGATCCATCCCATATGGGCTCCTACATCTCATTAAGGCTCTCCTCCCACCAACACCCAGGCAAACGTGAGGCTGAGAGCACACGGCTCTGTCTGTAGTAGCACAATCAGAGACCAGGCAGGATCAAGCACACGGCTCTGTCTGTAGTAGCACAGAGACCAGGCAGGATCGCCACGTTTCACCTGAGCCAAGAGGGAAGCCAAGGAAACAGAAACCACCAGGAATCAAGCGTGCTGGGAAGGTTTAGCTGCACGACAAAACGAGACTGAACCAGCAAAGAATCATCTCCAGGTGCATACAGAACACTACTGCCCCAGAAGCTCGACCTTACTCCATGCTCTGACAATGCTATTGACAACAGTTTTTAAGTGCAACACCTCTGCACGTCCTGCAAAGAGCACAGAGACACCTGCAACCGATGTGGATCGTAGAACACGCTGTGTGGAGCACTACAGCACTCTGTTGCTGGAACTCAGAGAGTTTCCATGCCCCAAAAGCATGCTCCCCATGAAAAATGTAGGCACTTCAACACTGTCCGAAGCACAGCGAGAACAATAACCAACCCAACATGCTTTCACCTCCTTTGTCAAGCAAGGCAGGGCAGCCAAGTCATGCCAAGAGCCTGATGATGAAAGCACCTCAATATATAGCTGCACCACAAGAAAACCATGCCTGTCACAATGGAAATCTTACAGACTGCTTCCTTGGCAGAGCACAGCAATGGGAACTCGCATTGAGAAGGCACAACAGGAACAAAATCACAAGTCAACATGGTAGAACAAATCAAAAAAGGAAAGCAAAGCAGAGCAGCACATTCCTGTTTTAACGACAACTGATAACCCTCCCGGACAAACTTTCTGAAGGCATTAAGTGGGAGAGAGGAAGTTTTGGGGCTTTTGTTTTTTCCGAGGTGAAATTAACTCCTGTATGTCAGTTTCACCATCTCCTCAAGAGCTCCACAGTTACTCAGCGCCAGGCAATCAGCGAGACCTGACAGCTAAAGCTTTCAGAAATCCGCACCATTCCCACACTGAGCACAAAGCCGATTCCTTTCGGATGACAACAGTCACCGGAGAGAGATCAACATCTCGGCGAGGGAGTTGTTGTTCTCATGGCATCTTTAGTTTCAGCCGTTTCCTTTCTCTCTCTCTAATCCTCAACCGTTCCTACTCCTCTCAAAAACACAGGTAAATCCCCACCCAAACCACAGCAAACCATCAGCCTCCCAAACCACAGCGTTCCTGGCTGGCTGTCCACCACCAGAAGGTCCTCTGTACACCAGCAACAACAACAAAAAAAAGCGCAGCACAAGAAAAAAAAAGATTCAGGTTGCTGCCACATCCACGGAACATGTCTTCCAGCTCCAATTAAACGCTTGAAAGGGAATATTTAAAACCCACAAGGCTTTTGAACGGGGACAGAAGGGACCGCACGGGGGGAAAAGGGGGGGATGCAAGCAGCCGATATAGCCAGGCAACAGAGGGAGGGGAAAAAAAATAATAAAAATCAACAAGTCGGCGCAGCCCAGCGCGGAAAGCAAGGCGCGTTGGAAGGGGCAGACCTACCTCGTGGAAGTGCCTTTCCTGACATCGCAGATGCTGCATTTGAAGGCTTCGGCGCTGTTCCTGAAGGTGCACACGCTACAATCCCAAAAGCCTTCATCGGCTGCAGGTTTGGCTTGCCTTTTCGGCCTTGAGGAGGGGGGAGGGAGCAGGGGGAAGCGTGTGAGTGTGTGTACGTGCAGGTTTGGCTTGCCTTTTCGGCCTTGAGGAGGGGGGAGGGAGCAGGGGGAAGCGTGTGAGTGTGTGTACGTGCAGGTTTGGCTTGCCTTTTCGGCCTTGAGGAGGGGGGAGGGAGCAGGGGGAAGCGTGTGAGTGTGTGTACGTGTGTGTTTGGGGAGGAGGAGAGAGGCGGCGGGAGGAGGAGGAGGAGGAGG